>NC_092091.1:67430671-67480671 GCF_045679555.1 Salvelinus alpinus
AAGCTTGATGCGGAGTTTCTTCTGGTCCAGAAACTTGTTCCCCTTGGCCATTTTCCATATGATGTCCCTGTAATGGCGCATAGTTAAGCGCAAGATGATATTGCGAGGGGGTCCATCTGATCTTCGTTTCCCAAGTCGATGTACCCCATCAATCACGTCTCTTAGCCTGTCTTTGATGCATGGTGCCACTTTTCCCAGGATATTAATGACTACGTCTCTAATATCCTCTCCCTCTACCTCTTTTACACCTTGGATTTTCAGATTCCATCTGCGAGAGTACGTTTGAAGTTCAGCTACATTCTCACACAGCTCATTATTTTTGGATTGCATTTTCTTCAGCTCATTCTCTAGGAACGTTATCTTATCCTTGTTCTCGCTCACAATTTTGTGTAGTTGATTGACAGTTTCTGACAAATGATCGATCTTCTTTGATGTTTATTCTGTAGCCCGCTCTATGAGGGACACTTTGGAGAGCGTGGCGTCTTGTTTAGTAGACAGGGACTGGATTGCAGAGAAAAGTTCCGACATGGAAATGTTTTCTTTTACTTTTTTCACCGGTGGATTTTTATTTGGGGTCTGAGGTAAAGAGGTTGCAAGGATTTCATCCTGGTCAGTTTTGTTCTTTCTCTTGCTTGAGTTCGCGGCTTCTTGTGTATCCATGCTGCTCTGGTTCTCGTTGTGGCTAGCTAGCATGTCAGCCGTCTTCTGCGAGACTTGGATATTTCGTCTACTTCTGTGTTCTTCCCATTCAACTTGACAAAAACTAACTCTAAACTTATCCCATGTCCATAAAAAAAGTTATAGTTAGGTTCTTTCAATATTAATAGCCAATATTTGACTGTTAACCACCTAACCCTCAATATTGCTTTGAAGAGCGCGAAAACACTCCCTCTCACAGCGAAGCCATCTTGGCATTTTTCCACATGCTAACATTAACTTTGGTATTATTGTATGTAGCTACGTTTACTAGCTTGCTACCCAGCCCATAGAGCATTGCATGTTTTGTAGTTGACTTGAGCTGCAACAGATTTCCACATGTTGCTACCAACCCTGTAACGACAAAATACTTGTTCACAAAAAAAACATTCTAACAAGTGTTATTTAGCACTGTAAATGAAAGGTATTGTGGTTTTGGGTAGATTTTTCCTTTAAAGCTGTATGGCAACGTAAGAATTGCTTTGATAAATGCTATAAACTTGATTCTTGGTCTGGAGGACATATTAAATTGTGGAATAACAATTGTCATTAACTATAACACATTGACAAGAACTGTATAGAGACACTTTTAATTGTTGAACCGCAGAATGAAGGTACATTGCCTTTAATTCCAGTAAATAGATTATGTATTACTTCAGATGTCCATTTTCTGATGGAGAACCAACGAACCGCAGTAGTCTGCTGCCCTATTGTGGACAAAACACACAATTTCACTTTCAAAAAACACCATACTCTGGAAATGGTGTTTATTCATAATATACTATTTTAAAATTACATGAATTGGATGACTCTTTGATAAAACACTCCTTTGGCTCACAAAGGTAGGTGTGTGTGGGCAAGTTCGTTTTGCATAGCCCTGTGCACACGGGTGGTTGAAGATTTCACTTTAGGACCAATTGTCTAATATGTAAACCCCAGGGCACCAGGCAATGCTAAACAAACTCGCCCTGTGTGTGCGCGTACGTATGACTCTGGTGGTCCACCCAGGTTGGGTCTCTAAGCCATCGGCCCATGGGGAGCCAGTAGGGTAGGGCTACGTTCCAAATACCCACGCTAACATCACTTAGAACGGAGCAATGTAGCATGGAATGCTAGTGTGGGTATTGGAACAGCCATACAGGTGTCAGGGCTTGAGGAGGATGGATATGGAGGTCTCTCTGATGGAGGGAGTGTTTGGTCCTTTAGTCATCCAGGAAGAAGTAGTTCCCACTCTTCTTCTGTTCACAATCCTAGATATACAACATATAGATTGGGTTACAGAGGAGCCACAATCCTAGATATACAACAGGTTAGAGGGCAAATTATATAAAATGTAGGTTTTAAACACTCAGTATTTCCCTGTACCTTTATGGAATTCATCTTGTTGATCCTTGGTCGGAAGTTGTTGGGGTCTCTCCTGAACGTGATCTCCAGCTGTGATAGGAACTTGTTCATCCCCGCGAGTAAGGTCTGTGGCCTGAGAGGTCAAAAGTTGACAGGCCCGTGTTACACAGTTGCTTAAGAGCTAAACATGGGTTCCTAACAACCCATATCTTAGCATGATTTCAGTCCGTCTTGTCATGAAAATACCACTTTGTCAGACTGGAACATGAATTTCAGTCAAGATTTGACAGTTTGCTTACAAAATCACCCAATAAGCAGTTTGAAGGAGCTAAGAGTTCCATCAAGTTAGAGGAAGAAAACAATAGCTTGAAGATCAGCAGATATTTAAAGCCACCACAGATAACAGCAGATATTAAAAGCCCCCACAGATAACAGCAGATATTTAAAGCCACCACAGATAAGAACAGCAGATATTTAAAGCCACCACAGATAAGAACAGCAGATATTTAAAGCCACCACAGATAAGAACAGCAGATATTTAAAGCCACCACAGATAAGAACAGCAGATATTAAAAGCCACCACAGATAACAGCAGCAGATATTAAAAGCCACCACAGATAAGAACAGCAGACGTCATGCTGCTGGGTAAATCAGTGGATGAGACCATCATGCCAAATGGATGGGGAGGGTTAACGTACGTGTTGGCAGCGGTGCTTCGCGAGGGAATACCGTCGAACACGATGACGCGGTCAGCCAGGTAGGTGGCCATGATGAAGTCGTGCTCCACCACAAACGCAGTCTTCTTGGCGTGGAGGATGAATCTACAAACAAATAATGAATGTATCAAAATCAATGGCATCCATTTAAGGCCATTAAGGTTTGTGAGGTTGTAGGGTTTCTGTATTTCCTGTCAAACAACAGATTAACAGAACAGGGTTTGTAAATGGGACTGCTGTGAGCAATGTACCGCACAAGGTGGATCTCTTTGCTGGAGGTAGAAGTTCACCCCACCCTAACCACAGATCTAGGATCAGAGTGTGTGTGGTTACCTTTTGATGACCTTGGCGCACACGAGACGCTGCTCAGAGTCCAGGTAGGCGGAGGGCTCGTCTATCAGGTAGACATCAGCTGGTTTCCCCAGACACAGGGCCATGGCCACCCTCTGCAACTCTCCTCCAGACAGGTTCTGGACCTAGAGACAAGCAGGGGGGTGTTTATTAGACACCAAACGGAGGAAAACGGACCGAAACAGGGAGTACCTGGACTGGACATGTCCAATAAGAATTGCTTGTTTTAATTTTCTGGTCCAGTGTGTATGGTCCATTGGGGCAGTGTATTGCAAAGTGTTTTGCATCAGAAATGTATTATTCTGTTCTTAAATGGACAAGTTCAGGTAGTAGTACTGCCCCGTTTCAAAACATTCAATGCGAACTGAACACAACCCAGAAAGCACAACTTACGTCCTGGTCGATGATGCTCTCAATCTGCATAGGCTTCATGACATCAGTCACAAACTGGGGGTGAGTGTAGGCATCTCGGATCTTCTCATGGAGCAGAGCCCGCACACTACCCTACAGACAGAGGACATGAGGAAGTTAGTCGGGCTGAGGGGCACACTACCCTACAGAGGACATGAGGGAGTTAGTCATGAGCTGAGGGGCACACTACCCTACAGAGGACATGAGGGGCACGCTACCCGACAGAGGACATGAGGGGCACGCTACCCGACAGAGGACATGAGGGAGTTAGTCAGGAGCTGAGGGGCACGCTACTCTACAGAGACAGAGGACATGAGGGAGTTAGTCAGGAGCTGAGGTGCACGCTACTCTACAGAGACCATGAGGGGCACGCTACCCTACAGAGACAGAGGACATGAAAAAGTTAGTCAGTGGCACGCTACCCTACAGAGACAGAGGACATGAGGGAGTTAGTCAGTAGCTGAGGGGCACGCTACCCTACAGAGGACATGAGTGGCACGCTACCCTACAGAGACCATGAGGGAGTTAGTCAGGAGATGAGGGGCACGCTACCCGACAGAGGACATGAGGGAGTTAGTCAGTAGCTGAGGGGCACGCTACCCTACAGAGACAGAGGACATGAGGGAGTTAGTCAGGAGATGAGGGGCACGCTACCCTACAGAGACAGAGGACATGAGGGAGTTAGTCAGGAGATGAGGGGCACGCTAGCCTACAGAGGACATGAGTGGCACGCTACCCTACAGAGACAGAGGACATGAGGGAGTTAGTCAGGAGCTGAGGGGCACGCTACCCTACAGAGGACATGAGTGGCACGCTACCCTACAGAGACAGAGGACATGAGGGAGTTAGTCAGGAGCTGAGGGGCAGGTGTCTGTGTTAGAGATGTGTAGTTGTCAACGCAGTGACTGGTTGGTACCTACTTTGAATTTGGGGCTGATCTTTTGGGGTTTGTAGCTGACGTTCAAGATAGGCACTTCCCCTTTGGACGTAATGGAAAATGTTTAGGAAAAATGGACAGTGTACAAAACAATAAGAACACCTAACTAATATTGTGTTGCACCACCCCCTTTAGCCATCAAAACAGTCTCACTTAAATATTTTGTCTTGCCCATTCACCCTCTGAATGGCACACATACACAATCCATGTATCAATTGTCTCAAGGCTTAAAAATCCTTATGTAACCGGTCTCCTCCCCTTCATCTACACTGATTGAAGTGGATTTAACAAGTGACATCAAAAAGAGCAGGTGTTCCAAATGTTTTGTACACTCAGTGTATATTAGAGTACATGGTTCCAGCAATTAGACGATGTGAAGAGGAACTAAAAGTTGTCAAACGTTATTTACCCCCTTCATCTGGTTTCAGACGGCCAGCCAGCATTCTGATGAACGTGGTTTTGCCCGTCCCTGAAAGATGATTTAGAAATAAGACTCATTATATGGAACTTGGTTGATAAAGACACTCCTCCCCCTCTCCCGCCTCCTCACCGTTCTCTCCCAGCATGACCATGATCTCAGAGTCAGTGAACTCTCCTTCCAGGATCTCCAGGGCAAAGTCTCCCATGTTCTTCTTCATGTGGGGGTACTGGTAGTGGCACATCCTCTTGATCTCCTCCTCGTTGGCCGTCTCCGCCACCTAGTGTTGTATTATCACACTATTTTAGTTTAGACATTATGAACTAGACGGGTCGAGCCCTGAATACTGATTGGCTGAAAGACCACATACCATATATACTTTCTATTATTCTAACTATGTTGGTAACCAGTTTATAATAGCAATAAGGCACCCTTGGGGTTTGTGCACTGCGTTGCGTCGTGCCTAAGAACAGCCCTTCGCCGTGGTATATTGGCCATATGCCACATATCCTCGGGCCTTATTGCTTAATTGTATCACATTACCTTGAACACCAGCGATATCTCCCTGAAACGCAGATTCTCCGTGGGCACATAGCCGTCCAGGAAGATGTTGATGCCTGGAGAAAGGAGCGGAGGAGGCCTGGGGTTAGAGGTGAAGTGGTCAAGTGAACAGGACAGGTGTGCATTGGGAAAATATCCATCGGTTGTGGTGATATGCTCCACTGACAGATTGTGAAAAGCTGTGTTACCATTTCGAGGGTAAGTGACAGAGGGGTGGTCTATGGGGTGCTGCGCTAGGCTAGGGCCTTAAGGCTTTGAAATATCTGTACCAGTTGGCTCTGCAGCAGACCCATTAGAGTTAGTCCCTAGTGGGGTCAGACTGGGGGTTTACTGTAGCAGAGATCAAGTTGAGACAGATCTTCATTTGTCTTCACAGACTAGAGTGTAGCCTGCCATGTACTAAGGATATACTTTATCCATTGATATCAACGCAAATAATAAAGTACACATACCAATAGCCAGGGCGTCATTGTGAATGAGGTAAGAGGGTGGTAGAGGTAGTTTCGCCTTCCCTGACTCCAAAGGGCATAGTGACCGCTCCGTAAGCGCTGGACACTCCGTACAAACAGCGTGGTGTTTATGGTGTAGTATGAAGTGTTTAGGGTCCTACCTTCTCTAACTCCAAAGGGCATAGTGACCACTCCATAGGCGCTGGGCACTCCGTACAGACAGCAGATAAAGTCAGACAGGTAGTCCAGCACACTCAGGTCGTGTTCCACCACTATGATGTATCTGGGAGAGTGGACAAAATAAGAGTCAAGAGACTACAAGACAAGAAAAAGCTGATGGAAGAATAGTGGATAATGTTCAAGTAGGCATAAAACCAAAAGTAAACCAAGTGAAATAGGGAGGAACTACCAGGTTGGTGTTTACGAGGAATAAAGCAGAAAAAAACTGCCAGGGCAGTACTACCTGAATTTGTCCAATGAGAAACTATGTTTTTTCTTTTTCCGTTGCAAAACGCTTTGCTACAGTATGCCCTTTTGAACAGGACCCAGCCCTCTAGTGAGAGCATCATGTAATGTAACAGACCTGTCTGGGGAGATGAGGGAGCGGATGGTGACGGCAGCTCTTAGACGCTGCTTCACATCCAGGTAACTGGACGGCTCGTCAAACATGAAGCTGGAAGGAACCACAAAGAGAGCCACGTTAAGAACCACAACATATTCAGTCTTGGACGGCTTCTGCTGAAGCTGGTGCTGTTGACTTACATGTCTGCTCTCTGGATGCAGACCACAGCGATGGCAAAGCGCTGCAGCTCTCCTCCTGATAGGTCCTCCACATTCCTCTCCCTGAGATGAGTCAGATCTGAGACAGGAGAGATTAAATAATCTGCTGACCAAATTGTATATTTTACTGACAATTTGACTGTAGAAGTGGGTCAAAAGTAGAGGCCGACCGATTAATCGGAATGGCCGATTAATTAGGGCCGATTTCAAGTTTTCATAACAATCGGTAATCGGCATTTTTGGACAACGATTATGGCCAATTACATTGCACTCCACGAGGAGACTGCGTGGCAGGCCGACTACCTGTTACGCGAGTGCAGCAAGGAGCCAAGGTAAGGTGCTAGCTAGCATTAAACGTAGCTTATAAAAAAAACAATCAATCTTAACATAATCACTATTTAACCACACATGGTTGATGATATTACTAGTTTATCTAGCTTGTCCCGCGTTGCATATAATCGATGCGGTGCCTGTTGATTCAATGATAAATTACAGCCTACTTCGCCAAACGGGTAATTTAACAAGCGCATTCGCGAAAAAAAGCACTGTCGTTGCACCAATGTGTACCTAACCACAAACACCAACGCCTTTCTTAAAATCAATACACAAGTATATATTTTTAAACCTGCATATTTAGTTAACATTGCCTGCTAACATGAATTTATTTTAACTAGGGAAATTGTGTCACTTCTCTTGTGTTCTGTGCAAGCAGAGTCAGGGTATATGCAGCAGTTTGGGCCGCCTGGCTCGTTGCGAACTGTGTGAAGACCATTCCTTCCTAACAAAGGCCGTAATTAATTTGCCAGAATTGTACATAATTATGACATAACATTGAAGGTTGTGTAATGTAACAGCAATATTTAGACTTAGGGATGCCACCCGTTAGATAAAATACTGAACGGTTCCGTATTTCACTGAAAGAATAAACGTTTTGTTTTTGAAATGATAGTTTCCGGATTTGACCATATTAATGACCTAAGGCTCGTATTTCTGTATGTTATATTAAAGTCAATGATTTGATAGAGCAGTCTGACTGAGCGGTGGTAGGCAGCAGCAGGCTCGTAAGCATTCATTCAAACAGCACCTTCCTGCATTTGCCAGCAGCTCTTCGCTGTGCTTCAAGCATTGCGCTGTTTATGACTTCAAGCCTATCAACTCCCGAGATTAGGCTGGCAATACTAAAGTACCTATTAGAACATCCAATAGTCAAAGGTATATGAAATACAAATGGTTTTGCATTATTTAAACCAAATTGAACAGGTTTCATTATTTATTTGAGACTAAATTGATTTTATTTATGTATTATATTAAGTTAAAATAGTGTTCATTCAGTATTGTTGTAATTGTCATTATTACAAATATATTTATATAAATGTATATTTATTTAAAAAATAAAATAGTCCGACCTCTAGTCAAAAGGAACATTTTTTTTAAACATAAATGGAAAGAGTTAGGATTACATATACACAAGAAGAGAAAAGACAAGGTGAGAAACCAATCTAAACGTACCAAGCTGCTTACAGACGATGGTCTCAGTCTTGGAGTCGTCTTTCCTGCTCAGAATGGAGCCCACAGTCCCCTAGTGGCAAAACACAGCACCACTGTTAGCCCGTCAGACAACAATTCTGTACAGATCTGTGTATCTGGAACGCACCAATTCTATCCCCGCATTAATTTCTACAGGTCTGAACCCAAACCCACAGGCTTGACTGACCTTGACAGTCTTGGGGATCTGGTCGACGTACTGGGGCTTGACGATGGCTTTCAGGTCATCCTCCAAGATCTTGGTAAAGTAGTTCTGGAGCTCAGAGCCACGGAAGTAGGTCAGGATCTCCTGCCAGTCTGGTGGAGCCTGGTGGAGGAACGGGAGAAAATGGAGCTTTTGAAACTAGGGATAGAGTGATGGTAACACAGCACAGTGTTTTAGTAACTAGTTGCATTTCTGTCATTTAGCTGACATTGTAAGGTCATTCTGCTGACATTATAATTATGCAGAGGGACTTAAGTGACCCTTTAAACATTGTAAAGCCAGATAATAATGTATTAGACATCTGGCTACATTCTCTACAGGGCTGTGTCATAAAACTAATAGTTACACACTTACATCATACTTCCCCAAGTTAGGCTTCTGTTTTCCAGCCAGAATTTTCAGCGCCGTGGATTTCCCGATTCCGTTGGTGCCCACAAGTCCCAGAACCTCTCCAGGTCTGGGAATGGGTAATCTGAAATGGAATATTGCACAAGTACAGTCCATGGATTCAAGAGAGAAACAAACATTCATTGAGATTAGGCCTACAGGTCTATGAGACAAACACAGCTCTCTTTACCTTGAAAAGTAACCCACCTATGCAACTTGAAGGAGTTGGCACAGTATCTGTGAGTTGTCTCTTTCTCGAGGTTGCTTGGCAAGTTGACAATAGACAAGGCCCCAAATGGACATTTCTGGGAAAAAAAAAGTCAGTGCTAAGTGCCATGTAATCAGGACTGAAGGAAAACGCATAAAGAAAAAAATACTCGTCCACATCTATCAACAGAGGTTCAGTCATTTTGTTACGATTTTACCTTGATACAGATGCCACAACCGATACAGAGCGATTCGGAAATCCACACAATTTTGCTCTGAGCTGTGACTTCTATGCACAGTTTGCCTGCAAGACAAAAATATTACAAAGATGAATGACAATTGAGTCTTGAAAAAGTCAACATGGACCATTTCAACTGTACATAACTTGAGGCATTATCGTTTAGGCTACTGCCTCAAGACCTGGAGGAATTAGTTATAGTGTATGTGTCAGAGAATTTTATAATAGGCCTAGATTATCAAGTTCGAGGTTCAGCACAGTAGGAAAGGATGCAACACAAGTCGTACCCATCCGAACCACAGGGCAACTCTTCTTGCACTCTTGCCGGCATTTCTTTGGCTTGCATTTGTCATGGTTCACAATGGCGATTCTGGTGTTTTTCTCCGACATTCTGCCTGCCTCTTGTCAATTCTTGGCGGAGCAGAATCCCTCCCCAGAGTACTGCATACAGAGATATGAGAGTTTAGATCAGACAAGGGTTAGGCCTGTAGCGTCTGCAGAGAGAGTGAGTCAGATTGATAACAGTTTGGATGAATGAATACAGAAATGGCCTGTAAATTACTATTTATTATGGATTTCCATTAGCTGCTGCCAAGGCAGTAGCTACTCTTCCTGGGGTCCAGCGAAATTAAAGCAGTTATACAATTTTAAAAACATTACAATACATTCACAACACATTAAGTGTGTGCCCCAAATCTAGGGGAGGCTAGAGAGAAGAATGTATCTAGCTATTTCTATCTCGTATCCATCTCCCACTTCGAGTCAAGAAAGCAAAATGGATAACGTTATAACTTAGTAGGTACAACTCGATAACGAGTAACACTGAAATATGTAACAATGATAACTATCAGCAAAGAGACGGAGACTAGCTGGGCAGTGTTGATGCCACTGACAGTTTAGATAGCTACATTAGCAAGTTTGCCAACTAACACGTAGTTTACCCTAGCTAGCTACGTTACCCTAACAGTCACTTCATCCAAATCAGCTGGAAGGCGACACTGTTGGCTATACAAACTAGTTAGCCAGCTTACTAGTATCAGTGACCTATAATTAAACACGTGGTAATTTAATTGGCAGTTATAAACTATCAAATGAACGAACAGCTGTCATGTGAAATTAACAGAGGCGGCTATGATACACTAGCTAGCAAGCTACCGTTAGCTAGCTAATTGGCTAACGAACAGTGCTGACGTTGGTGCTAGCTCTGTTAGCTAGCCAGCTGGACAAGCAGCCCATTAAAATGTTATTTGACAAGTTTGTTATTACTATCATTTATTTATCAATCGAACTCACCCAGAAACACTCTTCGGGTGTTTCTGTCCTCCAGGTATGATACTTTTGGTTTTAAAGTGTCGTTTTACTACGGCGTTTCAAACAACGTGTTCTCTACGGGGACAGAACGCCGGGAGAAAAATGGCGCTCCCATGCGTAAAGTTTAGCGACGTCCTGCCATGCGTCGCTGTGACGTAGGTATCTACGAGAATAAAAAGTGGGAGTAGGTTATTTGAGGTGATGGCAAAGCAGAACATCTGTTAGACATTCCTAAAAAGAAATTGAAGTGTATGATCAGAAATGTTTAATTGAATTTGTGAGGCCTTCAATGTAAACTCAAGCTGATGTATAATTTTACCTTTGTAAGATACAATGGCTTAATTTCCTGCATGGCCTTAATAAAAAAAAGTGTGTCAATGGGTTCACCATGCCATCAAATGAATAAAAGGGAAATATGTTACTTATCGAAAACAAGTTATTTTAACTACATAGGCCCATTGATGCTAAGATGTTTAGAAATATGAATCATAATGTATTTATCATATAGGAACATTTATTTTGAAGGCATCTCTGGCTGCAGTGCAACTGGTGTCTTCAATGTTGTGGCACATACTGTATCAAAATGCAGAATGAGACAAAGTGAGTATTCTTAAACCATCATAGGCCTACTCAAATCAGACCAAATTTAATTTAATTGGTCACATACATATATTTAGCAGATGTTATTGCGAGTGTAGCGAAACGTTTGTGTTCTTAGCTCCAACAGTGCAGAATATCTAAAAATACACAACAATACAAATCTAAAACTAAATGAATGGAATTAAGAAATATAGAAATATTCGGGTGAGCATTGTCAGAGTCCGGAATATATGACCAAAAGTATGTGGACACCTGCTAGTCGAACATCTCATTCCAAAATCATGGATTGAGATGGTCCCCCTTTGCTGCTATAACAGCCTTCACTCTTCTGGGAAGGAACGTGGATACCAAGTCAGTTGTACAACTGAATGCCTTCAACTGAAATGTGTCTTCTGCATTTAACCCAACCCCTCTGAATCAGAGAGGTGCGGGGGGCTGCCTTAATCGACATCCACGTCTTCAGCACCCGGGGAACAGGGGCAGAACAACAGATTTTTTACCTTGTCAGCTCGGGGATTCAATTCAGCAACCTTTCGGTTACTGGCCCAATGCTCTAACCACTAGGCTACCTGCTGCTAGATGTTGACAAACCATTTCTGTATGAACCTTGCTTCGTGCACAGGGGCATTGTCATGCTGAAACAGGAAAGGGCCTTCTTCAAACTGTTGCCACAAAGTTGGAAGCACAGCATGGTCTAGAATGTCATTGTATGCTGTAGCATTAAGATTTCCCTTCACTGGATCTAAGGGGCCTAGCCCTTAACATGAAAAACAGCCCCAGAACATTATTCCTCCTTCACTAAACTTTATAGTTGGCACGATGCATTGGGGCAGGTAGCGTTCTCCTGGCATCCGCCAAATACAGATTTGTCCGTCGGACTGCCAGATGTTGAAGCGTATATTTTTATAACTCTAGAGAACGTGTTTCCACTTCTCCAGAGTCCAATGGCGGCGAACTTTACACCACTCCAGCTTGGCATTGGGCATGGTGATCTTAGGCTTGTGTGCGCGGCTGCTCGGCCATGGAAATCCATTTCATGAAGCTCCAGATGAACAGTTCTTGTGCTGATGTTGCTTCCAGAGGCAGTTTGGAACTCAGTAGTGAGTGTTGCAACAGAGGACAGATCATATTTACGCGCTACGCACTTCAGCACTCGGCGGTCCCGTTCTGTGAGCTTGTGTGGGCTACCACTCCTAGACGTTTCCACTTCACAATAACAGCACTTAGAGTTGACCAGGGCAGCTAAAGCAGGGCAGAAATTTGACTAACTGACTTGTTGAAAAGGTGGCATCCTATGATGGTAAAAGTCACTGAGCTCTTCAGTAAGGCCATTTTACTGCCAATTTGTGTCTATGGAGATTGCATGGCTGTGTGCTTGATTTTATGCACCTGTCAGCAACAGGTTTGGCTGAAATAGCCGAATCCACTAATTTGAAGGGGTGTCCACATACTTTTGTATATAAAGTGTACATGGGATGTATAGACATTTTAGACAGTATGTGGATAGAATATTTAGTAAATCTGAAGAATACTATATGTAAAGCAATAGTTAAATAGGATGGCCTTGACTAGAATACAGTATATACGTATGAAATGGGTAAAACAGTATGTAAACATTATTAAAGTGACCAGTGTTCCATGTCTATGTACATAGAGCAGCAGCCTCTAAGGTGCAGGATTGAGTTACTGGGTGGTAGCCGGCTAGTGACAGTGACTAAGTTCAGGGAAGGGTACTGGGGGGAGGCCGGCTAGTGATGGCTATTTAACAGTCTAATGGCCTTGAGATAAAATATGTTTTTCAGTCTCTTCGTCCCAGTTTTGATGCACCTGTACTAACCTCGCCTTCTGGATGATAGCGGGGTTAACAGTCAATGGCTCGGGTGACTGAGGTCATTGATGATCTTCTTGGCCTTCCTGTGACACCGGGTCCTGGAGGGCAGGCAGTGTGCCTCCGGTGATGCATTGGGAAGACCGCACCAGCCTTATTCAACTAATAAAAGACTGGACGACCTGACCAGAGAGGTCCAGGACCTGAAGAACAGCTTGCAGTTCTCCCAGCGTCAGCTCGATGAGTTGAAACAGGAGAACGGCAAGATGACAGCAATCTGTAAGTCATTGAGAGAGCACATCAGTTCTGTATGTGAATCCTTGAATCCATGAATACATTGACGGATAAATCTCGAGGGACAATCAATGCGGAATAACATGGTTGTGGACGCAATTGCAGAATCTCCACATGAGACCTGGACGGAGTCCGAGGACAAAGTGAGGGAAATGATCTCTGAGAAACTGAAGATGGACCACAGGAAGATTGAGGGGGAGCGCGCCCACAGGACTGGAAAACCCACCACCAGCCCAGGTGACAGGCCCAGGCCAATAGTGGTCAAGTTCCTGAGGTTCAAGGACAAGGTAGCTGTTCTGGAAAGTGCCAAGAATTTGAGAGGAACATACATCTTCCTCAACGAGGACTATCCTGAAGCTGTGCGCCAGAAGAGGAAATAACTTTTCCCAGCCATGAAAGCTGTCAGAGCACGTGGGGACATTGCTTACATCCTCTATGACAGGCTCATTGTCCACCCTCCCTCCCAGAAGACTGGAAGGGATGAGAGAGCCACGCCTATGGGTTCGTAGTTGCACGCACGCACGCACGCACGCACGCACGCACGCACGCACACACACACACACACACACACACACACACACACACACACACACACACACACACACACACACACACACACACACACACACACACACACACACACACACACACACACACACACACACACACACACACACACACACACACACACACACACACAGTCCTGTTGGTGTAGTTGATAAGAGAAACCTGCTGCTTTCAATATTGGCATCGTTGCCTCATTCAGACAGGGAAGTGAAACATCACAAACACCCACCTAAAAATAATAAACTATTGGAAGAGGAAAGGTGATGTCAACAAGTATTATAATCAGAGTGGCGATACTGTATTGTACAAACCTGAAAGCAATAAGGAAAGGAAAGTCAATGTGTCACAGAAAGACAAAGTTGAGCATAAATTACCCAAAAAATTGATAATAGAATATAATATGAAACAATAGAATGTGAAACAATAGAATAGAAACTAATAGAATAGAAAACAATAGAATATGAAACAATAGAATGTGAAACAATATAATAGAAAACACTAGAATGTGAAACAATATAATAGGAAACAATAGAATATGAAACAATATAATAGAAAACAATATGAAACAATAGAATACGAAACAATATAATATAAAATAATAGAATAGGAAACAATAGAATAGAAAACAATAGAATAGAAAATAATAGAATAGGAAACAATAGAATGTGAAACAATAGAATATTAAACAATATAATATATAACAATAGAACATAAAATAATATAATATTAAACAATATAATATTAAACAATAGAACATAAAACAATAGAATATAAACACTGTAATATGGAACACTGTAATATAAAACAATAGAATATGAAACAATAGAATATGAAACAATAGAATATGAAACAATATAATATAAAACAATAGAACATAAAACAATATAATATAAACAATGGAAAATGGAACACTGTAATATAAAACAATATAATATAAAACTGTATATTCTTTCCTTTTGCTTTGTTTGCTGTTTTCCATATTATGTTTATCTCTAATAAGCTACACAGGAAAGGGCTGAAAATAGCCCATATTAATATATGTAGCCTTAGAAATAAGGTTAATGAAATCAATAACTTGCTAACATCAGATAACATTATTATATTAGCCATTTCTGAGACTCACTTAGATAATTAATTTGATGATACAGCAGTTGCAATACAAGGATATAACATCTATAGAAGAGACAGGAATGCTTATGGGGGAGTTGTAGCTATATATATTCAGAGCCATATCCCTGTAATGCTGTGGTTGTTGTGGTTGTTGTGGTTGCAGGTTCACATGGCACATATAAAGCCTTTTCTTTTGGGGTTTTGCTTTAGGCCACCAAGTGCTAACAGTAACTAAATAATATGTGTGAAATGCTTGATAGTGTATGTGATGTAAACAGAGAGGTCTACTTTCTCAGGGACCTGAATATTGACAGGTTTTCATCAAGCTTTCCGCTCAAGAGGAAGCTTTTCACTGTTACCAGTGCCTGTAATCTGGTTCAGGTTATTAATCAACCTACCAGGGTGTTTACAAACACTACAGGAACAAGATCATGTATCACAGTTTTACTAATACTGTAGAACTTTGTTGTAAAGCTGTATCCGTACCCATTGGATGCAGTGATCGCAATATAGTGACTATATCCAGGAAAGCCAAAGTTCCGAAAGCTGGGCCTAAAATAGTTTAAAGAGATCATACAAAAGATTTTGCTGTGACTCTTATGTGGATGATGTAAAAAATATTTGTTGGTCTGATGTGATTAATAAGGAGCATCCAGATGCTGATGAATTTATGACATTTCTTCTTCCAATTATGGATAAACATGCACCTGTTAAGAAACTGACTGTTAGAACTGTTAAGGCTCCATGGATTGATGAGGAATTAAAAAACTGTATGGTTGAAAGAGATGGAGCAAAAGGAGTGGCTAATAAGTCTGGCTGCACATCTGACTGGCTGACTTACTGAAAATTGAGAAATGATGTCACTAAACTCAACAAAAAGAAGAAGAAACTGTATTATGAAGCCAAGCTTAATGATCAAATCAAATCAAACTTTATTTGTCACATGCAACGAATACAACAAGTGTAGACTTTAACGTGAAATGCTTACTTACAAGCCCTTAACCAATAGTGCAGCTCAAGAAGAGTTAAGAAAATATTTACCAAATAAACTAAAGTAAAAAATTATAAAAAGTAACACAATAAAATAACAATAACAAGGCTATATACAGGGGGTACCGGTACCGAGTCAATGTGTGAGGGTAAAGGTTAGTCGAGGTAATTTGTACATGTCGGTAGGGGTGAAGTGACTATGCATAGATAATAAACAGTGAGTAGCAGCAGTGTACAAAACAAATATATGGGGGGGGGGGGGCGGTCAATGTAAATAGTCCGGTGGCCATTTGATTAATTGTTCAGCAGTCTTATGGTTTGGGGGTAGAAGCTGTTAATGAGCCTTTTGGTCCTAGAATTGGCGCTCCGGTACCGCTTGCCATGCGGTAGCAGAGAAAACAGTCTATGACTTGGGTGACTGGAGTCTCTGACAATTTTTGGGGCTTTCCTCTGACACAGCCTAGTATATAGGTCCTGGATGGCACGAAGCTTGGCCCCAGTAGCCCCAAGCTTGGCAAAACAGTCCTGTAGCCTAGCATCCGCGTCATCTGTCCACATCCGTATTGAGCGAGTCACTTGTACTTCCTGCTTTAGTTTTTGCTTGTTAGCAGGAATCAGGATAAGATTTGCCAATTGGAGGGTGGGGGAGAGCTTTGTATGCATCTCTGGGTGTGGAATGAAGGTGGTCTAGAGTTTTTTCCCTCTGGTTACACATGTGACATGCTGGTAGAAATTAGGTAAAACTGATTTAAGTTTGCCTGCATTATAGTCCCCGGCCACTAGGAGCGCCGCTTCTGGATGAGCATTTTCTTGTTTGCTTATGGCCTTATAGAGTTGGTTGAGTGCAGTCTTAGTGCCAGCATTGGTCTGTGGTGAAAAATAGACGGCTACGAATAATATAGATGAGAACTCTCTTAGTAGATAGTGTGGTCTACAGCTTATCATAAGGTACTCTACCTCAGGCGAGCAATACCTCGACACTTCTTTAATATTAGACATCGCGCACCAGCTGTTATTGGCAAATAGACACACACCCCAGCCCCCCGTCTTACCAGACGTAGCTTCTCTTTTCTGCCTGTGAATGGAAAATCCCGCCAGCTCTATATTATCCGTGTCGTCGTTCAGCCACGACTCGGTGAAACATAAGATATTACAGTTTTTAATGTCCCGTTGGTTGGATAATCTTGATCGTAGAGCACCGATTTTATTTTCCAATGATTGCACGTTGACCAATAAAACGTATGGCATTGGGAGTTTACCCGCTCGCCTACGAATTCTCAGAAGGCAGCCCAAACTCCGCCCCCCTTTTCTCCGTCTTTTCTTCACGCAAATGACGGGGATTTGGGCCTGTTCCCGGGAAAGCAGTATATCCCTTCCGTCGGACTTGTTAACCTCTTGACGCTAGGGGTCAGATTTTTTATTTTTTTTAAATAACGTTCCCAAGGTAAACGGACTATTTCTCAGGTCCAGATCGTAGAATATGCATATAATTTACAGATTATGATAGAAAACACTCCAAAGTTTCCAAAACTGTCAAAATATTGTCTGGGGAGTATAACAAAACTGATTCTGCAGGTGAAAACCTGAGGAAATCTAACCCGGAAGTGATTTTTATTTTTAATCTGTGTTTCCTTGCTCGTCTTTCTTCTATTTAATATTTTTTTTTAATTATATATATATTTTTTTGTATTTTTATTTTTTTTAATACATTTTACCCCCTTTTCTCCCCAATTTTCGTGGTATCCAATCACTAGTAATTACTATCTTGTCTCATCGCTACAACTCCCGTACGGGCTCGGGAGAGACGAAGGTCGAAAGCCATGCGTCCTCCGAAGCACAACTCAACCAAGCCGCACTGCTTCTTAACACAGCGCGCCTCCAACCAGCCAGCCGCACCAATGTGTCGGAGGAAACACCGTGCACCCGCCCCCCTTGGTTAGCGCGCACTGCGCCCGGCCCGCCACAGGAGTCGCTGGAGCGCGATGAGACAAGGATATCCCTACCGGCCAAACCCTCCCTAACCCAGACGACGCTAGGCCAATTGTGCGTCGCCCCACGTACCTCCCGGTCGCGGCCGGCTGCGACAGAGCCTGGGCGCGAACCCAGAGACTCTGGTGGCACAGCTAGCGCTGCGATGCAGTGCCCTAGACCACTGCGCCACCCGGGAGGCTTTCTTCCATTTAAAGGGGTATCAACCAGATTCATTTTCCAATGGCTTCCTCAGGCTGTGACCAAGCTTTAGACATAGTTTCAGGCTTTTATTTTGAAAAATGAGCGAGATTTTTCAAAACTAGTCAGGTGTCCTTTGATTAGTTCCTGCGCGCGAGAGGGGTAGCTCTCCATTTTCTTTCTCTCTTTTATTGAATAGGTTACGGTCCGGTTGAAATATTATCGATTATGTTTGTTAAAAACAACCTGAGGATTGATTATAAAAAACATTTGACATGTTTCTACGAACATTACGGATACTTTTTGGAATTTTCGTCGAACGGAACGAGGCTTTGGTTTTCTGAACATAACGCGCAAACCAAATGGAGCTTTTTTGTTATAAAAGTAATATTTATTGAACAAAAATAACATTTATTGTGTAACTGGGAGTCTCGTGAGTGCAAACATCCGAAGATTATCAAAGGTAAGCGATTAATTGTATTGCTTTTCTGGCTTTCGTGACCATGCTAATTTGGGGCTAGCTGTTCTAGCATTGATTGATACACTCACAAAAGCTTGGATTGCTTTCGCTGCAAAGCATATTTTCAAAATCTGACACGATAGGTGGATTAACAACAAGCTAAGCTGTGTTTTGGTATATTTCACTTGTGATTGCATGATTATAAATATTTTTTGTAATATTTTGCGCCCTGCAATTCAGCGGTTGTTTAGGAAAATGATCCCGCTAAAGGGATCCGTAGCGCAGAGAAGTTAAAGAAATAAATATATCAAGAATGATGGAAAAACTTGGGGGTACTTTAAATTAAATTATGGGCAGAAAGACAAATTCAACTCCATCTTTCATCGAATCGAATTATTCATCACGAAACCATTTGATGTTGCCAATTACTTTAATCATTCCTTCATTGTCAAAGTGGGCAAACTTAGGCAGGAAATGCCAATAACGAACAGTATTCTTGCATAAAAAGTTAGTGTGGGAGAGGTGGTAAAATCAATAATGACAGACCTCCTGGCATTGACAATTTAGATGGAAAGCTACTGAGGATGGTAGCTGACTCTATAGCCACTCCTATCTGTCATATCTTTAATCTGAGCCTGGAAGAAAGTGTTTGTCCTCAGGCCTGGAGGGAAGCCAAAGCAATTCCGCTACCCAAGAGTAGTAAAGCGGCTTTTACTGGTTCTAACAGCAGACCAATCAGCTAGCTGCCAGCGCTTAGCGAACTGTTGGAAAAAATTGTGTTTGACCAAATACAATGCTATTTCTCTGTAAACAAATTAACAATAGACTTTCAGCATGCTTATAGAGAAGAGCACTCAACATGTACTGCACTGACACCAATGACTGTTGATTGGTTGAAAGAAATTGATAATAACAATATTATGGGAGCTGTACTGTTAAATTTCAGTGCAGCCTTTGATATTATTGACCATAACCTGTTGTTGAAAAAACAAATGTGTTATGGCTTTTTCCATATAGTGGATTCAGAGCTATCTATCGACTAGAACTCAAAGGGGTTTCTTTAATGGAAGCTTCTCTAACGTCAAACATGTAAAGTGTGGTGAAATAGCACTTCTATTTTTACCAATGACCTGCCACTGGCATTAAACAAAGCCTGTGTGTCCATGTATGCTAATGATTCAACCATATACGCATCAGCAAACACAGCTAATGAAGTCACTGAAACCCTTAACAAACAGTTGCAGTCTGTTTTGGAATGGGTGGCCAGTAATAAACTGGTTCTGAACATCTCTAAAACTAAGAACATTGTATTTGGTACAAATCATTCCCTAAGTTCTACACCTCAGATGAATCTGGTAATGAATGGTGTGGCTGTTGAACAAGTTGAGGAGACTAAATTACTTGGCGTTACCTTAGATTGTAAACTGTCATGGTCAAAACATATAGATTCAATGGTTGTAAAGATGGGGAGAGATCTGTCCGTAATAAAGAGATGCTCTGCTTTTTTAACACCACACTCCAAAAAGCAAGTTCTGCAGGCTCTAGTTTTGTGTTATCTTGATTATTGTCCAGTCGTGTGGTCCAGTGCTGCAAGGAAAGACCGAGTTAAGCTGCAGCTGGCACAGAACAGAGCCGCACGTCTTGCTCTTCATTGTAATAAGAGAGCTGATATAAATACTATTCATACATATATTCATACTATCAATACATGGCAGTCACTCTTGGCTAAGAGTTGAGGAGAGACTGACTGCATCACTTCTTCTTTTTATAAGAAACATTAATGTGTTGAAAACCCAACTTGTTTGCATAGTCAACTTACACACAGCTTTGACACACACACACTTACCCCACCAGACATGCCACCAGGGGTCTTTTCACAGTCCCCAAATTCAAGACAGCGAACAGTATTATATAGAGCCATTATTGCATGGAACTCCATTCCATCTCATATTGTTCAAATAAACAGCAAACCTGGTTTCAAAAAACAGATAAAGCAACACCTCACAGGACAACGCCTCTCCCTTATATGACCTAGATAGTTTGTGTGTATGTGATGATATGTAGGCTACGTGTGCCTTTATAATTTTTTTAATGTAGTTCTGTCCTTGAGCTGTTCTTGTCTATTAATGTTCTGTATTATGGCATGTTTTGTGTGGACCCCAGGAAGAGTAGCTGCTGCTTTTGCAACAGCTAATGGGGACCCTAATAAAATACCAAATAATGGAGAGCCCTGAGGTTGCGGATGGTGCAGTTGCCGTGCCAGGCGGTGATACAGCCCGACAGGATGCTTTCAATGGTGCATCTGTAAAAATGTGTGAGGGTCTATGGGGGCAAGCCAAATTACTTCAGCCTCCTGAGGTTGAAGAGGCTCTGTTGCACCTTCTTCACCACACTGTCTGTGTGGGTTGACCATTTCAGATTGTCAGTGATGTGTACACCGAGGAACTTGAAGCTTTTCACCTCCGCTCGTCCAGATGGGATAGGGCAGTGTGCAGTACGATGGCGATTGCATCATCCGTGGATCTATCTATGGATCTATACTGAGCATAGAGAACTGTGTAGCCTACAGTATTGAGCTAATATTTTTTATTTTTATTTTTATTTAACCTTTATTTAACCAGGTAGGCAAATTGAGAACACGTTCTCATTTACAATTGCGACCTGGCCAAGATAAAGCAAAGCAGTTCGACACATACAACAACACATAGTTACACATGGAGTAAAACAAACATATAGTCAATAATACAGTGAAAAAAATAAATAAGTCTATATACAATGTGAGCAAGTGAGGTGAGATAAGGGAGGTGAAGGCAAACAAATATATGTATAAATAAATAAAAATATAAAAGGCCATGGAGGCGAAGTGAGTACAACACAGCAAGTAAAATAAAAAATAAAAAAATAAATAAAATAAAAAAATAAAAAATAAATAAAAATAAAACAATGGAATGGTTGGTTTGCAGTGGAAGAAAGTGCAAAGTAGAGACAGAAATAATGGGGTGCAAAGGAGCAAAATAAATTAATAAATAAATACAGTAGGTAAAGAGGTAGTTGTTTGGGCTAAATTGTAGATGGGTTATGTACAGGTGCAGTAATCTATGAGCTGCTCTGACAGCTGGTGCTTAAAGCTAGTGAGGGAGATAGGTGTTTCCAGTTTCAGAGATTTTTGTAGTTCGTTCCAGTCATTGGCAGCAGAGAACTGGAAGGAGAGGCGTCCAAAGGAAGAATTGGTTTTGGGGGTGACTAGAGAGATATACCTGCTGGAGCGCGTGCTACAGGTAGGTGCTGCTATGGTGACCAGCGAGCTGAGATAAGGGGGGACTTTACCTAGCAGGGTCTTGTAGATGACCTGGAACCAGTGGGTTTGGCGACGAGTATGAAGCGAGGGCCAGCCAACGAGAGTGTACAGGTCGCAGTGGTGGGTAGTATATGGGGCTTTGGTGACAAAACGGATGGCACTGTGATAGACTGCATCCAATTTATTGAGTAGGGTTTTGGAGGCTATTTTGTAAATGACATCACCGAAGTCGAGGATTGGTAGGATGGTCAGTTTTACAAGGGTATGTTTGGCAGCATGAGTAAAGGATGCTTTGTTGCGGAATAGGAAGCCAATTCTAGATTTGACTTTGGATTGGAGATGTTTGATGTGAGTCTGGAAGGAGAGTTTACAGTCTAACCAGACACCTAGGTATTTGTAGGTGTTCACATATTCTAAGTCAGAGCCGTCCAAAGTAGTGATGTTGGACAGGCGGGCAGGAGCAGGCAGTGATCGGTTGAAGAGCATGCATTTGGTTTTACTTGTATTTAAGAGCAGTTGGAGGCTCTTAAATACAATAGTAATATGTATTCAGTAATATGATTTAGCCCTCAGTCATCCAGATGTGGCACGTTGACATTGAGAGTGACAGCCACTCCATTGTATCCCTGGTGTTTAGAGCAAAGTGCTACACAATGAACACACCAGCACACAGTACTGGGAGCTAGGCAACGGGTCCCCTAGTGGTCCCCTGAATGCTCTCAGGTCTATGTGTGACATCATGACACTGTCAGCAGTAGAGCTACTAGCTAAACAACAGTAGAGCTGTAGTTGATTACTTTTTGGACTAACCTTGTAATGATGATATTAGATGAAACTAGGAATGTTATTAGAGGCTGAGCATTGACAGTTTACTTCCTGTAGGACCCCAACTCTAAACTGCCAACGTTTGCGCTAGTCATGGACAGTGCAGTACTACTTTCCTCTCACTAGGTGTCACCGTTCACTAAGGAAACCAGCCAGCTTGGTACTGGATAGGATGAATAGTCTTTCCTATAAGTTTGACAAAAATGAATTATACATTACAGGTACGCTCTTTATGGTGGTGAAGTTCAATTATTATTCAAAGTACTGCAAATTGTTGTTGAATATCCCATGTCCCTTGTGTGTTCTAGTTGAGACACTGCAAACTAAGGGTCTCTATATTGTCCATTGAAATGACTCAGTCGCTATATTGTATCTAAAAGTATATCTCAGACTGAGGGGAAATTCCAAACCCAGAGAGTCAAGGTTTGTTTAGCAGATTTCTATGTAAAAACAACAGGCAGAAAAACAGTTGAAATGGAAATAAACCATATGTGGTTTTCTTAAATTGTAGTGGTGTTTGGGAGGTCTTTGTGGAGTGAGCTTTGTGCTTATTGTGTAAGCTCTCTTTTTAGCTTCATTTTGACAAATATAAATGAAGAACACTCAAGACTGAAATAAGATTAATACATCTAGATAAAGAATAATGCAGACATTTATTTTCTAATTTCACAATAATTAGAAATTCTATATTGGAGAAACACTTTTCTGTTTCCACTTTTCTCTCTAGGCCTCTACTACAGTAGGAATGGATATTCTATTCTCATGGGACAGAGAATGTGTGAGTTTTAGTGTGTGTTTGTGTGCGCGCACATATGCGTGCATTAATGTGTGTGTATGTGTGTGTGTGTGTGCGCGCATGTGTGCCTGTGCACACGTGTCTGTGCGTGTGTGTATGTACGTGTGTGTATGTTCCTGCGTGTGTGTGTCAGAAGCAGAGGGGTGAAGGTTAATTTATGACTGTTTATTTCCCCATGCCAGAGGTAAGCAGCAGCCCGGATTAGTGTTAACTGCCACCCAGTCTCCAGCCTGGTTCAGAGAGCCACCGGCGGCCCTCCAGCAGCAGACTATTGGGGCCCGGCCTGCACGGGGGCCGACTGGGGCCTGCTAATCTAGGCCTGAATAGAGACCCCACCATGGCCAGGTCCCCGGGCCACTTATCGTCACATCACAAGCCCAGGCTGTGTGGCTGGGGATCTGGAGCTCTGTAGCTGGTGGGGCTTGCCTGGGCCGAGTGGATGAGCTAATCGCTCTCCTCGGAGGTGTTGGGGAGGGGAGGATAGGAGGAGGGGAGGAGGAGGGAGGGGGAGAGAGCCGGCCGGACCACCCACCCGGAGGATTCAGAGGCACACAGATTCACAGCCCATTCTGTGACCCGCCGCACCGCCCCGCTCTAAGGCAGGGCCCTCCCCAATTGTTCCCCCTGCTAACACGCAGAGGGGCAGAGGGAGGGGGTAGGAGGAAGAGGAGGGGGGACTAGCAGTAAACAGCGGGCCAGGCTGCCCTCCTTAAGCGGCACAATGGGGCTGAATTCCGTCAGGGGCTGGAGCACTTCTTAGAGTGGCCTGCCTGGCTGCCATCAGGCTGAATGAAACATCTGTGGAGGCTATGCTGGAGGGGGGAAATGCTATTTTGTTGTGAGCCACACTGACAACCTGTTGTTCCCTTTTCTCTTCCCCCCCTCTCTTCTTTCGGTCCGTTTCTTGCTTGGCATACGCGAGCGAGCGTACAATATGAATAGTTTTACGAGGCATAGAGAGGGAGGGAGGGACATGATTTAAAATGTTTTGTTGAGGGGCGCGGGACTAGTTGGCGGGCGGATACATATTTTTTCCACATGCGTATAAATTCACACATATTAGAAACTCGTGTACGGTTTTACTGGCTTTACAGGAAAGTTTTAATGTATATTTTGGGTGAACATTCCTTTGAGAGAGAAATTCTGGAGACCACACTGAATGCAGCATTCAAAGTAAACATGTTTTAAATGCTTGAAATGCAAATGCCTTACAATAAAACGACCAAGAATACATTGTGTACAGTTTCCCCCCATCATATGTACTGTGTATGCACTGATACTACTCTATATATTCACTCTAGCAATTCCTGTATGTTGGAGCCTGCTGGTGTCCTTTCAACATGTCTCTCTACAGATGTAGGATCTTAATTTGATCACTCTTTTGTTACTGAGAGTTTTCCTGTACAGCAGGTAATACAAACTGGTAGTGCATTCGAGGTTTAAAAAGGCTTTTAAAGTTTGTAATTTCCACTTTAAAATTTTAATTATATTAATTATAATCCACATAATAATTCACATTTCCTGTTGCTGCAGGATTATTTTCCTACTGTAGCAAACTGGCTCAAATTAAGATCCTACATCTGTAGTGTACAGTAGCATAAACTCACATTATCACACTCTGCCTCTCAGGAGAGCTTGTAGTCCAGCAATCAATCATCATCACATCACATCACATCACCTCTCCAAACCTGACCACCATCCAAGAAATCATGCACCATTCGCCAACCTCCACCCCACACCACCTCACCTCACCTCACCCACCCAAACCCAGTACCTCTACCTCAGCCATACTCCCTGTTCCCCAATGTCCTGCTGGGATATGATGACAGAGTTTCACCCCCACGGATCAGGGCTGAGAAAGAGAGAGGGAGAGAGAGAGAGAGCGAGAGAGATGGGAGAGAGAAGTAGAGAGAGAGAGCGAGAGAGAGAGAGAGTGAGAGAGACAGAGAGGGAGGGAGAGAGAGAGAGAGAGAGAGAGAGAGAGGGGAGAGAGAGAGAGGGAGAGAGAGAGAGGGAGAGAGAGGGGAGAGAGAAGTAGAGAGAGACAGGGACCACCAAGACATTTGACTTAATTGAAGAGAAAACAAAGACCCCTGTCTACTTCCTGGTCACCCATTTTCTTTAATCATTTTACTCTCTTTTGGTCCTTATATCATCTGTAATTACTTTCACCTCACCCACCCCCTGTCACCTCAGTTCCTCCAGGGGTATAAGCCTCCACACACTGTGGACCCTGCTGTGCCCACCAACACCTTCAGCATCAATACTGGCTGGCCCACCGACCCTCCGGCCCCCTTCGGCTCCTCAGCCTTCTAAATAATGGAGAAAGAAAGCCCCACTGGCTCCAGAACCCCACAGGGTAACCCCTGCCCACCTACTCCGCACAAGGAGCAGGACTCCCCCAAACACACACACACACATAAGTCACAAATAATACGACACAGACACCCGGGATGGGGAGAATGGAGGGGCTGCTGCGAGACCACTTTAAATACCAGCTCAGCTTGTCATCACTGGGGTTTGACCTTACAACACTTCTAATGCTAAGAGGTCAAGAAGCTAGAGCATTCATACCTCCCACCCCTCACCCCTTCTAACCCTCCCCACCCCCCACCCTCACCCCCCGCCTGGCTGCTCCGTAACTCGGTTCTTTCAGGACCTCTCTACTTTCTCTGCTGTTTTCTTGACATGATGGTGTTCCCAACACTAAACAATAAATTACCCTGCAAAAAATCCTCTACTTCCTTTAACTACGAAAGCAAAATAGACATTCTGAGAAACAGAAATTCTGAGAAAGATTCATTAAATTGTTAATAGGAATTAAGAAGATTTATACTGCAGGAAAGAGTTTAGATACAGACAAAAATACTCACATCGCCCAGCAAATGCACTTTCCTTTTTTGGACTTCATGTTCTCCAAATATGACCACCCAGAGAAAAGATATGAGCCCTATACCACCCACATACTAGTGAATGGACACACACACACACACACACACACACACACACACACACACACACACACACACACACACACACACACACACACACACACACACACACACACACACACACACACACACACACACACACACACACACACACACAGTCCTGTTGGTGTAGTTGATAAGAGAAACCTGCTGCTTTCAATATTGGCATCGTTGCCTCGTTCAGACAGGGAAGTGAAACATCACAAACACCCACCTAAAAATAATAAACTATTGGAAGAGGAAAGGTGATGTCAACAAGTATTATAATCAGAGTGGCGGTACTGTATTGTACAAACCTGAAAGCAATAAGGAAAGGAAAGTCAATGTGTCAAAGACAAAGTTGAGCATAAATTACCCAAAAAATGTATAATAGAATATAATATGAAACAATAGAATGTGAAACAATAGAATAGAAAATAATAGAATAGGAAACAATAGAATAGAAAACAATAGAATGTGAAACAATAGAACAGGAAACAATATAATAGAAAATAATAGAATAGAATAGGAAACAATATAATATGAAACAATAGTATATGAAACAATAGAATATGAAACAATAAATTAGAAAATAATAGAATAGAAAATAATAGAATAGGAAAATAATAGAATATGAAACAATAGAATATAAAACAATATAATATGAAACAATAGAACATTAAACAATATAGTAGAAAATAATAGAATAGGAAACAATATAATATGAAACAATAGAATATGAAATAATAGAATAGGAAACAATATAATATGAAACAATAGAATATGAAACAATAGAATATGAAACAATAGAATAGAAAATAATAGAATATAAAATAATAGAATAGGAAACAATAGAATATGAAACAATAGAATATAAAACAATATAATATGAAACAATAGAATATTAAACAATATAGTAGAAAATAATAGAATAGGAAACAATATAATATGAAACAATAGAATGTGAAACAATAGAATAGGAAACAATATAATAGAAAACAATAGAACATAAAACAATATAATATTAAACAATCTAATATTAAACAATAGAACATAAAACAATAGAACATAAAACAATAGAATATAAAACAATGGAATATGGAACACTGTAATATAAAACAATAGAATATGAAACAGTAGAATATGAAACAGTATCATATAAAACAATAGAATAGGAAACAATATAATATAAAACAATGGAATATGGAACACTGTAATATAAAACAATATAATTTAAAACAGTAGAATAGGAAAATGTTATTGTCCACTCAATTTGGCAATAATATTATGATACAAATGGCAGTGATATGTTGAGATCACTATAGCTGCATAGATCCACTGAGAGCGAGTTCCCTTGGAAAAAACTGTGCTGCCTGGTGATAGTGTCTGTCCCTGGCCTTGGGGACCAGTCACTGTCTGTATATCCATGTAGATAATGGACAGCTGTGTTTAAATTCACATACACTGACGTGATCCACCATCTCACACACACACACACACACACACACAGCCGCCACCATGGGCCATCCCATTCTACCCAGCAGATAACACCTAGCAGTGTCTCCACATGGTCGGACAGCCTCGCTTCAGGGACCACCATGACATTCATTAGTGATTACTGCTGCGAGGGAAAGTGGATAGAGGAAGGTGCGAGAGAGAGAGCGAGAGAGAGAGAGAGAGAGAGAGAGAGAGAGAGACAGCGAAGCAAAAGAGAGAGACAGAGAGAGAGAGCAAGAGAGCGAAAGAGAGAGAGAAAAAGAGAAAGAGATGGGAAGGAGAGAGAGAGGGGAAAGAGGAAGGAGAGAGAAAGATCTATATATATTTATATAGATAGATAGATAGATAGATAGATAGATAGATAGATAGATAGATAGATAGATAGATAGATAGATAGATAGATAGATAGATAGATAGATAGATAGATAGATAGATAGATAGAGAGAGAGAGAGAGGGAGCGAGCGAGCGAGAGGAAGGAGAAAGAGAGAGCGAGATGGATTGTATGTACATATGGGCATGAGAATGAGAACGATGCAAGACTGTTGAACAAGTTCAGCTGCTCTGAGCTTTTGACGAAGGATTGACAAACAGTGCGCTGGGTGGCAACGCACATAAACACACACAGACAGACATACAGTACCAGTCAAAATGTATGGTTTTTCTTTATTTTTACTATTTTTACATTGTAGAATAATAGTGAAGACATCAAAACTATGAAATAACACATATGTAATCATGTAGTAACCAAAAAAGTGTTAAACAAATAAATAAAATAATTATCATATTTTTTTATTCTTCAAAGTAGCCACCCTTTGCCTTGATGACAGCTTTGCACACTCTTGGCATTCTCTCAACCAGCTTCACCTGGAATGCTTTTCCAACAGTCTTGAAGGATTTCCCACATATGCTGAGCACTTGTTGGCTGCTTTTCCTTCACTCTGCGATCCAACTCATCCCAAACCATCTCAATTGGGTTGAGTTCGGGTGATTGTGGAGCCCAGGGCATCTGATGCAGCACTCGATCCATCTCCTTGGTCAAATAGCCCTTACATAGCCTGGAGGTGTGTTTCTTGGACCAAGCAAGTCTCTTCTTCTTATTGGTGTCCTTTAGTATTGGTTTCTTTGCAGCAATTCGACCATGAAGGCCTGATTCATGCAGTCTCCTCTGAACAGTTGATGTTGAGATGCGTCTGTTACTTGAACTCTGTGAAGCATTTATTTGGGCTGCAATTTATGAGGCTGGCAACTCTAATGAACTTATCCTCTGCAGCAGAGGTGACTCTGGGTCTTTCTTTCCTGTGGCGGTCCTTGTGAGAGCCAGTTTCATCATAGCGCTTGATGGTTTTTGCGAGTGCACTTGAGGAAACTTTCAAAGTTTGTGAAATTTTCCGGATTGACTGACCTTCATGTCTTAAAGTAATGATGGACTGTCGTTTCTCTTTGCTTATTTGAGCTGTTCTTGCCATAATATGGACTTGGTGTTTTGCCAAATAGGGCTATCTTCTGTATACCACCCCTACCTTGTACCAACACAACTGATTGGCTGTAACGCATTCTGATTTGTTTAACACTTTTCTGGTTACTACATGATTCCATATGTGTTATTTCATAGTTCTGATGTCTTCACTATTATTCTACAATGTAGAAAATAGTCAAAATAAAGAAAAACCCTGGAATGAGTAGGTGTGTCCAAACTTTTGACTGGTACTGTTTAAACACACACATACACATGCACGCAGCACACATCTGCTGCGGTACCATTACTCAACCACTAAGCTTTTTCTGACTAAATCTGAAGAACTTTGGCATTTCAACCAGTGATGTAGTTCATACCCATGCTTCAGCTTTTCACACTCGTTTCCTAGGAGACACAGAAAAGGAGAAAGCATATCCAACTGGTGTTGCAGTGTCAATGACCTACTCTAGAGATGCAAGGAGTGACACTGTCAGCTCTAATCTCCTGCACATATCTTTGGTTGGAGGAGGCAACTTGCACAGCTTCTTTCCTAGGTCAAATAAAACATTCACTTCCTTCATTGTACTAGTCTACTATAGTCTACTAGTCTCTATACATCACTGTTACAGACAGAGAGTACACATGATGCATTAGGGTGGGATCTCTGCTGCTCTTCTCATACAAAATGGCCATTGGTCCAATGGACTTCAAAGCAGTTCCTCTTCTATGGGTCCTCACTGGCTGCACACTGAGATGTCTGTGATGTAGCCGCCTATGTAACGTTCCCATGTGTGTTTATGGACAATACAGAGAGCCTTGGGTGTTCATCACATTATTTTGGGGTCCTGTAGGCAGCATGGCTCTATAGGACTACAACTCCATGTGGCCTTTTCCTGTAAGCCCAGAGAAAATACAGACTACCTCCGAGAGACGTGTGTGTGTGTTCTGTCTGTGTGTGTGCGTGTGTGACTTGTGTGTGCATATGCGTGTGTGTGTGACGTGCGTGTGTGTGTCGTACCCGCGTGCGTGTGTGTGTCTGGAGAGCTGGAGAGGAGCGTCTGTGTGTGTGTGGGCCACATAGAGTACTACAGGGGGAATGACTTCATTGCTGTTTACTGTAACACATGACATGACCCATCCAGGTCATTAGGCCCAGCAGCCGTCAGCAGCACTATAGCTGGTTAGAAGTGGCGCTGAGGGTCTGGCTTACTGCACGTATGACTGTGAGCGACACAGTGGGTGAATGTATTTGTATTTGGCAGCAGATACTCTTCCTGGGGTCCAGCAAAATTAAAGCAGTTTATACAATTTTAAAAACATTATAATACATTCAGACTGTGTGCCCTCAGGCCCCTACTCCACCAATACCACATACAGTGCCTTGCAAAAGTATTCACCCCCTTGCCGTTTTTCCTATTTTGTTGCATTACAACCTGTAATTTAAATTGATTTTTATTTGGATTTCATGTAATGGACATACACAAAATAGTCCAAATTGATGAAGTGAAATTAAAAAACGACTTGTTAAAAAAAGAAAAAAAAGAAAAGAAAAGTGGTGCGTACATACAGTATGTATTCACCGCCTTTGCTATGAAGCCCCTAAATAAGATCTGGTGCAACCAATTACCTCCAGAAGTCACATAATTAGTAAAGCCCACCTGTGTGCAATCTAAGTGTCACATGATCTGTCCCATGATCTCAGTATATATACACCTGTTCTGAAAGGCCCCAGAGTCTGCAACACCACTAAGCAAGGGGCACCACCAAGCAAGTGTCCATAGGACCACTTTAAGCCATACACTCCACTGAACTGGGATTTACGGAAGAGTGGCCAGAAAAAAGCCATTGCTTAAAGAAACAAATAAGCAAACACATTTGATGTTCGCCAAAAGGCAGGTGGGAGACTCCACAAACATATGGAAGAAGGTACTCTGGTCAGATGAGACTAAAATTGAGCTTTTTGGCCATCAAGGAAAATGCTATGTCTGGCACATCACCCCGAGAACACCATTACCCCAGTGAAGCATGGTGGTGGCAGCATCATGCTGTGGGGATATTTTTAATCGATAGGGACTGGGAAACTGGTCAGAATTGAAGGAATGATGGGTGGCGCTAAATACAGGGAAATTCTTCAGGGAAACCTGTTTCAGTCTTCCAGAGATTTGAGACTGGGACGGAAGTTCACCTTCCAGCAGGACAATGACCCTAAGCATACTGCTAAAGCAACACTCGAGTGGTTTAAGAGAAATCATTGAAATGTCTTGGAATGGCCTAGTCAAAGCCCAGACCTCAATCCAATTGAGAACCTGTGGTATGACTTCAAGATTGCTATACACCAGCAGGAACCCATCCAACTTGAAGGAGCTGGAGCAGTTTTGCCTTGAAGAATGGGCAAAAATCCCAGTGGCTAGATGTGCCAAGCTTATAGAGACATATCCCAAGAGACTTGCAGCTGTAATTGCTGCAAAAGGCGGCTCTACAAAGTATTGACTTTGGGGGGGTGAATAGTTATGCACGCTCAAGTTTTCTGTTTTTTTGTCTTATTTCTTGTTTGTTTCACAATAAAAATATATTTTACATCTTCAAAGTGGTAGGCATGTTGTGTAAATCAAATGATACAAACCCCCCAAAAATCTATTTTAATTCCAGGTTGTAAGGCAACAAAATAGGAAAAATGCAAAGGGGGTGAATACTTTCGCAAGGCACTGTACATACAGTACAAAATCCATGTGTACGTGTGTGTATAGTGCGTATGCTATCGTGTGTGTGTGTATGCGCCTATGTTTGTGTTTCTTCACAGATTCCACTGTTCCATAAGGTGTTTTATAATCTGTTTTTTAAATCTAATTTTACTGCTTGCATGAGTTACTTGATGTGGAATAGAGTTCCATGTAGTCATGGCTCTATTTAGTACTGTGTGCCTTCCATAGTCTGTTCTGGACTCTGGGACTGTGAAGAGACCTCTTGTGGCATGTCTTGGCATGGGTGTCCAAGCTGCGCACCAGTAGTTCAAACAGACAGCTCGGTGGATTCAACTTGTCAATACCTCATAAATACAAATAGTGATGAAGTCAATCTCTCCTCCACTTTGAGTCAAGAGAGATTGACATGCATATTATTAATATTACCTCTCTGTGTACATGCTGCCATGCTGCATGTACAGTCGTGCTGCCCTGTTCTGAACCAATTGTAATTTTCCTAAGTCCCTTTTTGTGGCGCCTGACCACACGACTGAACAGTAGTCCAGGTGCGACAAAACTAGAGCCTGTAGGACCAACCTTGTTGACAGTGCTGACAAGAAGGTAGAGCAGCGCCTTATCATAGACATACTTCTCCCCATCTTAGCTACTGTTAGCTACTGTATCAACATGTTCTGACCATGACAGTTTACAATCCAGGGTAACTCCAAGCAGTTTAGTCACCTCAACTTGCTCAATTTCCACATTATTTATTACAATATTTAGTTGAGGTTTAGGGTTTAGTGAATGATTTGTCCCAAATGCAATGCTTGTAATTTTCGAAATATTTAGGACTAATTTATTCCTTGCCACCCACTCTAAAACTAACTGCAGCTCTTTGTTAAGTGTTGCAGTCCTTTCAGTCGCTGTAGTAGCTGACATGTATAGTGTTGAGTCATCCGCATACATTGGCTTTCCTCAAAGCCAGTGGCAATTCATTAGTAAAGATTGAAAAAAGTAAATAGGCCTAGACAGCTGCCTTGGGGAATTCCTGATTCTACCTGGATTATGTTGGAGAGGCTTCCATTAAAGAACACCCTCTGTGTTCTGTTAGACAGGTAACTCTTTATCCACAATTTGTAAAATAGCATTGTATCTGGTCAAACACCATTTCTTCCAAAAGTTTACGAAGGGTTGGTAACAGGCTGATTAGTTGGCTTTTTGAGCCAGTAAAGGGTGCTTTACTATTCTTAGGTAGCGGAATTACTTTTGCTTCCCTCCAAGCCTGAGGGCACACACTTTCTAGAAGGCTTAAATTGAAGATGTGGCAAGTAGGAGTGACAATATCGTCCGCTATTATCCTCAGTAATTTTCCATCCAAGTTGTCAGACCCCGGTGGCTTGTCATTGTTGATAGACAACAATAATTTGTTCACCTCTTCCACAATAACTTTACGGAACTTAAAATGACAATGCTTGTCTTTCATAATTTGGTCAGATATACTTGGATGTGTAGTGTCAGCATTTTTTGCTGGCATGTTATGCCTAAGTTTTCTAATCTTGCCAATGAAAAAATATCAAAGTAGTTCAGTGTGTTTTGCGATGAATGAGCCATCTGTTTCAATGAATGATGGAGCTGAGTTTGCCTTTTTTCCCCAGAATTTCATTTAAGGCACTCCAAAGCTTTTTACTATCATTCTTTATTTCATTTATCTTGGTTTCATAGTGTAGTGTCTTCTTCTTTTTCAGTTTAGTCACATGATTTGTCAATTTGCAATAAGTTTGTCAATCGGTTGTGCAGCCAGACTTATTTGCCATTCCATTTACCTCATCCCTCTCAACCATTTTTCAATTCCTTATCAATCCACAGGGATTTAACAGTTTTACAGCCATTTTCTTAATGGGTGCATGCTTATTAGCAACTAGAATGAGCAATTTCATGTCTCTTTGCTCCTCATTATACACCACGGACCAACAGATATTCTTTACATCAATAAAATAGGAATCACTTCAAAACCTCTTGCATGACCTCTCATACACTATATTAGGCCCAGCCTTTGAAACTTTGGTTTTCCTAGATATGGCTACTGTATCGTGATCACTCCATCCGATGGATCTGGATAATGCTTTCAAGCACATTTCTGCAGCATTAGTAAAGATGTGATCAATACATGTTGATGATTTCATTCCTGTGCTGTTTGTAACAAGGTTGAACAAAGTCGCAGGCACTGGTTACAGTTCTAAGCCTTTTCTTAAGGGGGCAGCTTGATGAAAGCCAGTCAATATTTAAATCACCCAGAAAATATACCTCTCTGTTGATATCACATACATTATCAAGCATTTCACACATGTTATCCAGATACTGATTGTGGCCTGAAGTGGTCTTGAGTTCATTCATTATGAACAGGAAAAGAGTGTTCTGTTCTGGTGGGGGTGGTATGTGTCACAGGGTGCCAGTGCATGGACACATATACACACACACACCAAAACCTGAGGGGGAATAAATTATGTGAGGTTGGCTGGGGGGTAGTCCGGAGGGGGGCTAGGCCCCTCGACCGTAGATTGGAGAATTTTGAATTTTTCTCAAACACCTGAAACTGTTTTTTCCCCTGCAATCTAGAACCATAATCATTCTGCTTAAAATGGAACTGGACCGTTTTAGTAACATTAAATCTGATTATAATCTGTTAATATACACCCCCAGGAATAATATAATTTTAGATCATTAGAACACATTTACCAAAAGCCACAAAATACACTTGAATGGATTTCTGCAAATAAGTCCTCTTACATTTGGAACTTCACAGTCCTACAACCATGAAAAGGTGTGCTCTCCCTCTCCCTCAGTTGCCTAAGCACACCAACTAGCTAATACTAGCCAGAGTGAGATGAGCTCAAATCTAATAAACAATGGGGATTCGTAGCCTGCTCGTCCTTCTGCAGCTTGCCTGCTAATGCATGCTTGTCCCAACCCATGACAACTGAATGGGAACTCGCCTGCCTCCCAGCCAATTTGATAAATGCCAAATACATTTGGTTGACAAATAAGAGATATGCTAACTGTGAATAACAGTCATTCAAGTTCAGCATCGCTAGCTAGCTAGCAAAGCGATTCACATGTCTTGCTAGCTAACCAAATGACACCTGCATATCTACCTGTAGCCACTGACAAATTATATGAGGGGGAAAAGTTGGAAATAAACTCACTTCCTCCAATGACATGACAGCCTCCCAGCAACTAGCTAGCTAGCAAACGTTAGGCTCCGTTTTTTTAGCTTGCTAAAGAAATAGGTAGGTATAAACATAGATACGCTAGCACAAGGGTGGCAAACTCAATCAAGCGCTCGAGCCATACTGAAAAAACACAACGAATTCACAGGCCAGACATAGCCCCAAAAACTTTTTTTACGTGCAAGTAGCCATTTTTATTTTATTTTTAATATGCCCTTTCTAATGTCCACTTAGGATGCTGTATATAGCATTTTAACATATTAAAACAAAAGAGATAAATAATATTTGATATGCTTGCAGATGTGCAAACATTTAGCACTGCATGGATCACCGGTGCGATTGAATGCAGTATTGCTGTATGGTGCACTTAAAATGTATTGTAGTTGAGTAGCCAGCCTAGGCTATAGCTCAAATGTTGCTCTAATAGGCCTACATGTTTGTCCTTTGCATGGTGTTTTGTTGCAGGTTTAGTTTTTTGGTTATTGTCAAGCAAACTTTAAATACCAAAGCCAGACTGCAACATTTTAGTAGCCTAGCTAGGACTGTGGCATGTGTCAGCAACACAATTTAATTTGAATTCACTGATGCCTGTCACGATCGTCTTTAGGTGAAAGAGAGGACCAAGGCGCAGCGTGATATAAATACATCTCGTATTTATTTGAAGATGAAACGAACACTAATACAAACTAGACAAAACACCAAACGACCGTGACGCTAACAAACGAAAGTGCAGACACACGCTACTAACGTCAAACATAGACAATTACCCACAACCTACCTAATGCCTATGGCTGCCTAAATATGACTCTCAATCAGAGACAACGATAGACAGCTGTCTCTAATTGAGAACCAATCCAGGCAACCATAGACTTACATAAATACCTACACTGAACACAACCCCATGAACTCTACCAAAACCCCCTAGACAATACACACACCCTAGACTAGACAAAAAACACAAACATCCCCCATGTCACACCCTGACCTAACTAAAATAATAAAGAAAACAAAGATAACTAAGGCCATCGCGTGACAATGCCGCATCAGGCTGTAACTTCATAAAGTAGATGACTCAACTGTTGACTCATTTATACTTGCTTGTGTGTCCTATTCGGCCCATGGGCCTTGTGTTGGATATATGTGCGCTAGCCTATTAGCCACGTTATGGCTGACTTGTGTTCATTGCCCTTGCTAGTTTGATTGTATTGACATTGCCAGCCTTAGTTACAGTCGTCCGTTTTTGTTCAAAATATTGAGTCATTGAAACTGAAACAGTGCATCCCAAATGGGTGGAGGCAGCAAACAACGTACCAGGCCAGCTGTGATTTACAACCTGATAGCAATATTTTTGGGACTACAAAGAAACGTATTGGTGAATTATATGAATCATGCATTGAACTGCATCTTTCTATTCTGCCAACAATGCCTTACTGTACGTCATGGAATGTTGAGTCAAATAGAACCAATTTTCAAAACCTCTTATGAAGTTGGTTTTGAAGCATAAACTGGGAGTTCTATTTTTTTGACTGATATGATTGTCTGTTTGTGTCATATTTGCAAAGTAGTTAAAACACTGTCAATTCCACTTTAATTATATGTAAAAAAAAAATATGTATATTTTTCTGCACATCTAAGCATACATCTTGAGCTCCTGACTGGTGGTTCTTTTATTAAAGAAACTAAACATTATTTTCTGCATCTCTGCTAAAATCTAGGTTCAATATTTAAAGGAAAGTGAGTCTTATTCAGTACATTTAGTAATTGCTTGCTTTTCTAAAGTCTACCAACCTTGCCAGCAGGCATGCCAGCTAAGATAGCTAGCTACTCTAACAGGCTTGATAGCCTGAAATGGCTTCTTGGTAGCCGCTTTTAGCAACGCTAGTATTAGCTTGCAAAAAAACTGAACTGAATAGTCCACCGGACGCCAGAAGTGAAATAAAATAACATTTCAACTAACTCTGTCGATTGTCTGTAGGCTTGGAAAATAAACATCTAATGGAACATATAATTAAACAGAAATTCTAAACGTAGGTCTGTTGTAGACCCATGCAATTCCTCAGCGAGGTCAGTTCTTCTCTGCTTACCTCATGTGCAAAAAATGTCCCCCACAAGTTCCTCCATCATTCCTCCAAAAGTCCTCCATCAGTTATGGCGCACGTGCAGGACTTTTATTTAGACATGAGGTAAGCATAGTGGAAGTGGGTCTACAACAGACCCACGTTTGGAAAGTCTGTTTTATTTCTGTTCTATTAGATGTTTTTTCTTAATTTCCTCACCCCCCTATAAAGACCAGCACTACGGACAATCAGCAGAGTAAGTTGAAATTTAATTGAATTTATGTTCTGGCTTCTGCGGACTATTCAAAAAAGATTACAAGCTAATTTCTAGCACCGCTAGTGTGTAAATACTAGCTTTGCTAAAAGCAGCTAGCTTCTTAGACTAACTAAAGCCAACTTCATAAAATTGCTAGCTGGCTAGTAGTATTAGCCTGCAGAGAAACAACAACAACAGGACAAATCTGAGGGGGGCACTGTGCCCCCTACGGGCATGACGCCTCTGCACACACACACACACACACACACACACACACACACACACACATAGACAGAGAGAGAGACACAGTAACAACAGCAACAACACAGGACAAATGGGGGGCACATGACAGACAGACAGACAGACAGACAGACAGACAGACAGACAGACAGACAGACAGACAGACAGACAGACAGACAGACAGACAGACAGACAGACAGACAGACAGACAGACAGACAGACAGACAGACAGACAGACAGACAGACAGACAGACAGACAGACAGACAGACAGACAGACAGACAGACAGACAGACAGACACACACACACACACACACACACACACACACACACACACACACACACACACACACACACACACACACACACACACACACACAGAGAGAGAGACTGAGTGGCCCACCACAGAAGGTGCACAGATGTGCCTTAGGCTACAACAGAGGTAGGTCTTGGATTGAAAACGCGATAGTTCTCCTGCTGCATATGGCAGTAATACTGTGAATCTGACATCATTTCCATCCTGAAATATGTGTGGCCGGGCGGACGGACGGAGAAGGGAGACAGCTTGCAGTGGCGATCTGTCAGAAAGGACAGCGAGGAATATTCATGATTCGTGTTCTGTTTTTTGCTTTAAGACTTCAAGGCTCTGTGTGTGAGTTGTGATAAGAGAGGCGTGTAATCCAATGTGTTCCACATTCAGGGTGGTTTGCCTCTCATGTGACACTGAGTGATTGATTTTGTTTGCATTGGGGGGGAAAAGAAATCCATATACTGTTTTGATGCTTGGTCTCGGCCTGTGTCTTCTTAAGGCAGTGCCACAGCCGGACAAAAACCGCCTGCTTGACCAGTCTGATCAATCTAAATATGTCTTCACTTTCTGTAATGTATTGCTTTTTCTGTGTTAGTATGTAGCTACTATATGAACATGTGATATGTCTCTGTGTGTATGCATTTGTTATTCAGTGTTCAATCAAAATATTTTGGAATTATTTAAACCAAATATTTTGAAAGCGAGTCAAATGAAAAAATGGACCCCACCCTCTAATCAAAAAATGTCCCGGTCCATCGCCAATGGTGGGCCCTGCTCCAATTACCATGAGGCCCAGGAGTCTAGTATAGTCCAGCCAGCGGATTGAGCTTGCTTGTTCCAACAGACCAACATACCACCCAAAGTGATCTCATCCATCCATCATGCATCGTATGTCATGCTATCATATGATATTGCCACCAGATTTTGGGCTCGGTCCATGAGGGTACTATGGCATCATGTCTCTGCCCTGCTGCCCACCAGGCCAGCAAGCTGTTCTCCCTCTCCACCTCCTCTCCACCCCTCTCTCCATATCCTCTCCTCTCCACACCTCTCTTCACCTCCTCTCCACCCCTCTCTCCATCTCCTCTCCTATCCACACCTCTTCCTTCCCTCTCTCATCTCCTCTTCTTCTCTCTTATCCTCCTCTCCTTTTCTTCTCTCCTCTCCTCTCTTCTCCCCTCCTCTTTCCTCTCCATCTTCTCCTCTCCTCTCCTCTCCTCTCCTCTCCTCTCCTCTCCTCTCCTCTCCTCTCCTCTCCTCTCCTCTCCTCTCCTCTCCTCTCCTCTCTTCTCTTCTCTTCTCCTCTCCTCTCCTCTCCTCTCCTCTCCTCTCCTCTCCTCTCCTCTCCTCTCCTCCATGGCCACAGTCCTTCTATGGGTCCACCACATCACAGCCCTCACAAAACCTTGTAAAACGTGTTTATCTCATGTTATAAGTTTCCTTCCATTAAAATCATGTTTTATAGGATGAGGTCTCCCAGCCTGGTTGAAATTATTTGCTTGTTTATTCCCGACAATCATGAGCCCGAAAACGAGGACAACGTGGGAGGGTGTTGTGTCTTACGGTAAGTAAGTTAGGGACCCAGACTTCCCAGTAATGTGACATGGCGTTCCCAGTAATGACCATAGGTAGGGGGGTAGTGAGAGGGGGCGTCACCGCTCCCCCAACGGTTCCCTTTAATCTTCAGATAAGTGCCATACCTAATCAGGTAAAAGCGGCGCATGCCCCAGCACGGAGGACGGAAATTCCAGCCAAATGGTAACGTACGGTATCTGTTCCGCTCTCATGCATCGCATTCCACCGGCTAATTAAGAGTACATATCTGACCCTGGAGAGAACGTCTGTATTATTCCTGTCACTGTGGTCCATCTGCATGCTCTGTCTCTGTCTCTGTCTCTGTCTCTCTCTCTCTCTCTCTCTCTCTCTCTCTCTCTCTCTCTCTCTCTCTCTCTCTCTCTCTCTCTCTCTCTCTCTCTCTCTCTCTCTCTCTCTCTCTCTCTCTCTCTCTCTCTCTCACTTTCTCTTTTTTCCTCCTGCTTAATTAACAGATGTCACAAAACATAAGGAAGCTCTCTGTGGGTTTCTCTTTCTTTCTTTCTTTCTTTCTTTCTTTCTTTCTTCCCTCTCTCTTTTTTCTCCTCCAACTTTAGCCCCTCAACATTACTGAAAGGCTATCAGTTGTTCTGAGTTCAGATTATGTACTGCCAATGACCTCCAGGTCACGACATGCCCCTCCCCACCACTTTCTCTACCGCCACTTTGTCTTTGCTTCCACCGAGCCACTTCAATGGCTTTTTAGGCTTTGCTGACTCGGAACCAAAGATACCATCAGTTGCAGGCAGCCGTCCACCCATTCTTTTCTCATTTTGTGTCGCCATTGCAGTTTGGATGCATAGGAATTCCAACAAGCTAAATCTGCTACTTTGGCGGAAATCTCTTAAGCTAGTAATTTAGAAAAGAAAAAGATATATAACATAGATCTAGCAACTGGAATAGCTTGTCCTTCATTAAGGGGAAATTAACATTGTTTTTCATGAGCTCCACATGGTCTTGATGGTAATTTCCAATAAGTCCCCGTACCACCGCACAGTGTCCTCAGATTCCTAATGCATCATTAGACAATGTAAAACGATAACTTGGTTTCCAGCCAGAGGTCCCTTCAGGAGGGGAATGAATCATAATTATAGCATTATAGTATCCAGTTGTGTGACGTTAGTGTTGCGGCATCAGATATCACACATAATCCTTCATTGTGACTGAAGGTTTTACTGGTGCAGACAAAGGTACACATTCCAGGTCATTTCCTATTGATCCTGTTATCTCTCTGTGCGTGTGTGTGTGTGTGTGTGTGTGTGTGTATGTGTGTGTGTGTGTGTGTGTGTGTGTGTGTGTGTGTGTGTGTGTGTGTGTGTGTGTGTGTGTGTGTGTGTGCGTGCGTGCGTGTGTGCATGCGTGTGTGGTTGTGTGAGAGAGCAGCCTCTGTTGATGCCTGGGGATGCTTGAGGCATCAGAGCATGCCAAACTTCACCATTATCAGCAGTATTTCATGTTTTCAGATCTGCAATTTATGTCTAAACGTTCAAGAAAGAGATTAGAGTACTGCAGCTGAACATGCTTTTTCTAAACGCCAAGCTAAACGTCACCAATATTGTTTTCAACTAGACTTTTCCATTTCACAATCTGCCATTTTGAGTGAAAAACCTCCTTGTTTAGTTAGCAACTCATCATCTGACACAGGCAGACTGTCCCACACACAGAGTCTCAGGAAACTACCCAGAGAAATACACTTGCAGTGGTTTACATTGCAACAGAGAGAGAGGGAGAGAGATGAGAGAGATAAAGAGAGAGAGATAAAGGGGGCAGAGAGAGGCAGAAAAAGAGAGAGAGAGAGAGAGAGAGAGATTCTATATTATTATTTGTCATTGTTTTAATTGTATACATTGTTGCTTTGGCAATATTGACACAATGTTTTTCATGCCAATAAAGCAGCTTGAATTTGAATTTGAAATTTGAGAGAGAGAGAGAGAGAGAGAGAGAGAGAGAGAGAGAGAGAGAGAGAGAGAGAGAGAGAGAGAGAGAGAGAGAGAGAGAGAGAGAGAGAGAGAGAGAGAGAGAGGGCAAGAGAGCGAGAGAGAGAGAGAGAGAGAGAGAGAGAGAGAGAGAGAGAGAGAGAGAGAGAGAGAGAGAGAGAGAGAGAGAGAGAGAGAGAGAGAGAGAGAGAGAGAGAGAGAGAGAGAGAGAGAGAGAGAGAGAGAGAGAGAGAGAGAGAGAGAGAGAGAGAGAGAGAGAGGGCAAGAGAGCGAGAGAGAGAGAGAGAGAGAGAGAGAGAGAGAGAGAGAGAGAGAGAGAGAGAGAGAGAGAGAGAGAGAGAGAGAGAGAGAGAGAGAGAGAGAGAGAGAGAGCGAGAGAGAGAGAGAGAGAGAGAGAGAGAGAGAGAGAGAGAGAGAGAGAGAGAGAGAGAGAGAGAGCAAGAGAGCGAGAGAGAGAGAGAGAGAGAGAGAGAGAGAGAGAGAGAGAGAGAGAGAGAGAGAGAGAGAGAGAGAGAGAGAGAGAGAGAGAGAGAGAGAGAGAGAGAGAGAGAGGGAGGGAGGGAGAGAGAGAGAGAGAGAGAGAGAGAGAGAGAGAGAGAGAGAGAGAGAGAGAGAGAGAGAGAGAGACAAGATTTCACAAAATGGGACAAACACCAAATTGAGACTCTGCATGCAGAATTCTGCAAAAATATCCTCCGTGTACAACGTAGAACACCAAATAATGCATGCAGAGCAGAATTAGGCCGATACCCACTAATTATCAAAATCCAGAAAAGAGCCGTTAAATTCTACAACCACCTAAAAGGAAGCGATTCCCAAACCTTCCATAACAAAGCCATCACCTACAGAGAGATGAACCTGGAGAAGAGTCCCCTAAGCAAGCTGGTCCTAGGGCTCTGTTCACAAACACAAACACACCCCACAGAGCCCCAGGACAACAGCACAATTAGACCCAACCAAATCATGAGAAAACAAAAAGATAATTACTTGACACATTGGAAAGAATTAACAAAAAAACAGAGCAAACTAGAATGCTATTTGGCCCTAAACAGAGAGTACACAGTGGCAGAATACCTGACCACTGTGACTGACCCAAACTTAAGGAAAGCTTTGACTATGTACAGACTCAGTGAGCATAGCCTTGCTATTGAGAAAGGCCGCCGTAGGCAGACATGGCTCTCAAGAGAAGACAGGCTATGTGCACACTGCCCACAAAATGAGGTGGAAACTGAGCTGCACTTCCTAACCTCCTGCCCAATGTATGACCATATTAGAGAGACATATTTCCCTCAGATTACACAGATCCACAAAGAATTCGAAAACAAATCCAATTTTGATAAACTCCCATATCTACTGGGTGAAATTCCACAGTGTGCCATCACAGCAGCAAGATTTGTGACCTGTTGCCACAAGAAAAGGGCAACCAGTGAAGAACAAACACCACTGTAAATACAACCCATATTTATGTTCATTTATTTTAACTTGTGTGCTTTAACCATTTGTACATTGTTACAACACTGCATATATATAATATGACATTTGTAATGTCTTTATTGTTTTGAAACTTCTGTATGTGTAATGTTTACTGTTCATTTTTATTGTTTATTTGACTTTTGTATATTACCTACCTCACTTGCTTTGGCAATGTTAACACATGTTTCCCATGCCAATAAAGCCCCTTGAATTGAATTGAATTGAATTGAGAGAGAGAGAGAGAGGGCAAGAGAGCGAGAGAGAGAGAGAGAGAGAGAGAGAGAGAGAGAGAGAGAGAGAGAGAGAGAGAGAGAGAGAGAGAGAGAGAGAGAGAGAGAGAGAGAGAGAGAGAGAGAGAGAGAGAGAGAAGACAGGCTATGTGCACACTGCCCACAAAATGAGGTGGAAACTGAGCTGCACTTCCTAACCTCCTGCCCAATGTATGACCATATTAGAGAGACATATTTCCCTCAGATTACACAGATCCACAAAGAATTCGAAAACAAATCCAATTTTGATAAACTCCCATATCTACTGGGTGAAATTCCACAGTGTGCCATCACAGCAGCAAGATTTGTGACCTGTTGCCACAAGAAAAGGGCAACCAGTGAAGAACAAACACCACTGTAAATACAACCCATATTTATGTTCATTTATTTTAACTTGTGTGCTTTAACCATTTGTACATTGTTACAACACTGCATATATATAATATGACATTTGTAATGTCTTTATTGTTTTGAAACTTCTGTATGTGTAATGTTTACTGTTCATTTTTATTGTTTATTTGACTTTTGTATATTACCTACCTCACTTGCTTTGGCAATGTTAACACATGTTTCCCATGCCAATAAAGCCCCTTGAATTGAATTGAATTGAATTGAGAGAGGGAGGGAGAGAGAGAGAGAGAGAGAGAGAGAGAGAGAGAGGGAGAGAGAGAGAGAGAGAGAGAGAGAGAGAGAGAGAGAGAGAGAGAGAGAGAGAGAGAGAGAGAGAGAGAGAGAGAGAGAGAGAGAGAGAGAGAGAGAGAGAGAGAGAGAGAGAGAGAGAGGCCACAACTCATCCTGGACTCACATCATGATCCTGACCTGTGTGCAAGTGGATGTCAAGCCGCCACATTTTCCAACTGGACTGTGGTCAAGAGCAACACAATTTGTGGTTTGGCAGGCGACTCACAGAGCGCGATTGAGCCCTGGTGGCCAGTGGCTGACGGAGAGAGGGAGAGAAGGAAAAGGGAGAGGTAGAAGAGAGGATGGGAGGAGGATTGAACTGAAGCGCCAGCTACATTATGGAGTTGGGGCTATGTAGCCGCCTACCACAGAACATAATACTACTACCCTGTTTTTATTACGGGGCATTTACAATTTATGAAGCATTATGCAAAGTATAGCCATGCTCTGTGACTGCTAACGTGCTGTGAAATCATCAGTGACACAAAGATCACGAGCCTGAGGAGAGACCAAAGTTGCCTAAACCACGTGGATTAACCCCGTGTCTGCCAGCTGGAAGCTAAAGCTCTTGTGTAAATGCTTCATAAATCCTATTTCACTTGGTCATGCCGTTGTTCTGCATGTTTAACTGATGCTTTGTTGAGTTGATATTCCATGTGCTTATAGTCAGGGGCTAAGGAGCACTAAAGACCAATGAGGATGAGAGGGGAGGAGGAGGGTCGATACAGTATGTGAACCTAGCGTGGTTACGGCAGCATTTCACCACTAGGAAAGACAACACGATCTTCTGCGGTCGACACGAGCACTCTTCCTCTCTTTTTGAAGCGTTAGTTAAAGAAAGAACAGCTACTTCTAAACGCTTCCAGATACCATGCCAAGGACTTCTTTCAGCCTATACTATTATTAAATGTATATTTTTAAAGTCTGCTGCTCTCATTTTGGAGGATTGGAAATGATGATGCTGTAAAGGGAATAATGTACAGTGGATATATACTGTAAAGGATGGAGAGATGCTGTTACTGTGTGAGACCTTGTGTAGTTCCTCTCTGCTCACTGTTCTATTCTTTATTAGAACTCACTTTTAGCGTGTTTTTGAGGCCATTATTTTAAACATTACTCACTGGGTACCGACCTCAGACATTCTAATTCAGATTTAGAACTCTGAAAAGGAATATAGACAAACCAATGTGTTGCCACCCCTAAAATGATTAGTAATTTGACATGTTTAGTCATATATAGCCTTGTTCTGCCATTGTAATGCAATGTCTAACTACAGTTTAACCATTAGTATCCATCCAGGACAAACAATGCAGACTGACAACATCCCTGAAACTCTACTCTAGGCAATAATGTGTGCCTGTTTGTGTGTGTGTGTGTGTGTGTGTGCGTGCGTGCGTGCGTGCGTGTGTGTGGCTGAACCCCTGGAGGCTGAATCGGCAGCAGTAGTGCGATGAGACAGGCATGTAAAGAATGAGCCTCCCTCCCCAGGGGCCAGGCAGTGATCTGTGACTGCAGACACTAGAGAACCACCACACTGCAGGGTCAACCGCCCTGTCAGCCCCATCACACCTCAGACGTCCTGGGCCCAGTCGGCCTTCCACACTGCAGGGTCAACCGCCCTGTCAGCCCCATCACACCTCAGACGTCCTGGGCCCAGTCGGCCCTCCACACTGCAGGGTCAACCGCCCTGTCAGCCCCATCACACCTCAGACGTCCTGGGCCCAGTCGGCCCTCCACACTGCAGGGTCAACCGCCCTGTCAGCCCCATCACACCTCAGATGTCCTGGGCCCAGTCGGCCTTCCACACTGCAGGGTCAACCGCCCTGTCAGCCCCATCACACCTCAGACGTCCTGGGCCCAGTCGGCCCTCCACACTGCAGGGTCAACCGCCCTGTCAGCCCCATCACACCTCAGACGTCCTGGGCCCAGTCGGCCCTCCACACTGCAGGGTCAACCGCCCTGTCAGCCCCATCACACCTCAGACGTCCTGGACCCAGTCGGCCCTCCACACTGCAGGGTCAACCGCCCTGTCAGCCCCATCACACCTCAGACGTCCTGGGCCCAGTCGGCCCTCCACACTGCAGGGTCAACCGCCCTGTCAGCCCCATCACACCTCAGACGTCCTGGGCCCAGTCGGCCCTCCACACTGCAGGGTCAACCGCCCTGTCAGCCCCATCACACCTCAGACGTCCTGGGCCCAGTCGGCCCTCCACACTGCAGGGTCAACCGCCCTGTCAGCCCCATCACACCTCAGACGTCCTGGGCCCAGTCGGCCCTCCACACTGCTGGGGCCTGAGGACCTGTCCTGTCCACACTAGATACGGGTCAGCCGAGACACGAGATAGCACTCTCAACAGAGGGGGAGGTATCCTCTTGAGTGATATGACTGGTGTGTGTGTGTGTATGTGTGTGTGTGTGTCTCAGTGTGTGTCTACTGTTCACAACAGGAAGCCAGGTGGTCCTGAGAGAGAAAGAGGGGGAAATTTGAATGTGCTGGTCACCAGACCCCAATGCCCTGGCCCTGATACTCCTGTACTACTATGTGAAGCCTGCATGGCCATAGGACTGACTCCTGGTCCCATACTCAGAAAGTGTCTCAGAGGAGGAGTGCTGATCTAAGATCAGGTCTTCCCTGTTTATGTCATCTTATTCATTGTGATCTAATAGACTTTGTGAATACGGGCCCTAATCGCCGTGTTCAAGGGGGAAACCTAAGCCCTCTTCACTCCCCGTGGCTGCAGCTGCCTCCTCCTCTCCTCCTCCTCCTCTCCCACAGGACCGACCCCAGGCTTCTTTTACACACCCCACTGCTTCCATGAGTCCATGAAATCTTACAGGGTGGGACAGGGTGGGACAGGGTGTGACAGGGTGTGACAGGGTGGGACAGGGTGGGCTCGTATGCATAAGGCCCACTACACATGATTCTGGTGAGTAAAAACAAGAAATGCCAAACTGCATCGCAGTCCTCATGATGCATTCTTAACCTCCACTGTGGCCCCCCACAGGCTTGATATAGACCACCAGCCCACCAGTCTGGAGTACTATTTTAATCGGAGTAACTTATTTGATACAGACCTGCTACAGTCAAAAGCCTCTCCTCTCCTGTCAGTGGCGACTGACGACGCAGGGATGGGGGGACGAGGGGAGGAGGGGGACCCAGGACAGCGTGTAATAATGGCCTGTCATTTTTCATCAACATTCCGTGGGCTGCATGATCCGGCCTAGAGCCTGAACAGACATGGACCTGACACACAGTGTAGAAATACATCAATGGGGTTAAAGAGCCACACAAGACCCTGCACTGTGATTACACACTGAGCTGACGGATCACATTCTCGACAAAGTGTGTGTGAGTGTGTGTGTTTGTGAGTGTGTGCGTGTGTGTGAGTGTGTGAGTGCTGCTCTGGATCAGGCTACCCTTCTGAAGTTATTAGAATGGAGTTTCAGGCTTTTCCCATTCATCTCCATATCCAACAACGACAGGGACTTTGTTCTCTGCGGCGTACGTCTTGTACCATCAGGATACATTTCATGCTGTTTGGGAGAGAAAGTCAAGCACACGAGGCCGCCCCAGAGGGCCTTCGGGAGGCTGGTGACCCCCCCCCCCCTCAAATTAGATCACTGGTCTGTCTAATCAGAGACAGCTTAGCTTTGTGGATGGAAACTAGCCGCAAACCTCATCTTCAAATGGCTGCTGCCTTTTTTGGAGGCCCCGCTGTTGAATAAGAGCAGGATAATGTCTTTACTGTACTCCTCATGGCCACACAACCAACAGAGAACGGACCACACAACACAACTGAACGGAATGGAACAGTAAGCGGTTTCTAATACACCAACTGACCGACTGATCGACCGACTGACCGACTGACTGACCAACTGACTGACCAACTGACCAACTGACCGACTGACCGACCGACTGACCGACTGACTGACCAACTGACTGACCGACCGACTGACCAACTGACCGACTGACTGACCGACCGACTGACTGACCGACCGACTGACCGACTGACTGACCAACTGACCGACTGACTGACCGACCAACTGACCAATTGACTGACGGACTGACTGACTGAGCTAAAACCCGCTTCTTTTGAGTGACAGTACACATCTCAGGAGAGGGGCGACCGACATGTCAAAATGTGAGATACCATTGCATGATGAAGTAGGGTGTAATACAATATCTCCAACTACCACCACCACCACTCTCTCTCTCTCTCTCTCTCTCTCTCTCTCTCTCTCTCTCTCTCTCTCTCTGTCGGTCAGACACACATGGATTTCTGCCCATGGCAGGGAAAACATGGAGGAGGTGAGAGCTGGAGCCAAGTGGTCGTTGAGAGATGCAGTAATGAGACATAATGAGTGGAGAAGATGGCCACTGGCAGCCCGCGGTGCTGAAACAGATCCAATATGGAGGACAGAGAGCTGATTTAATAACAGATAAGAGTGACCCAGGATGGAGGTGATGAAAGATGGATATGTCGTCCGGGTGTTCGGGGGCCACTTACTCCTGTTGAGACAGACAGACAGACAGAGGGGTAGAGATGAAGAGATAGAGAGAAAGAGAATGAGAGAGAAAGAGAATGAGAGAGAGCGATACAGAGAGCAAAGAGAGGGAGAGAGACAGAAAGCAGAGAGGGGGAATGAGAGAAAGAGAGAGAGAGAGAAAGCAGAGAGATAGGGTGGAATGAGAGAGATAGATAAAGAGCGAGAGACAGTGAGAGAGGAGAGAGAGAGAGAAGTGTGGGAGAGAGATAGAGAGCAGAGAGAGAGAAGTGTGGGAGAGAGATAGAGAGCAGAGAGAGAGAAGTGTGGGAGAGAGATAGAGAGCAGAGAGAGAGAAGTGTGGGAGAGAGATAGAGAGCAGAGAGAGAGAAGTGTGGGAGAGAGATAGAGAGCAGAGAGAGGGAGAAGTGTGGGAGAGAGATAGAGAGGAGAGAGAGGGAGAAGTGTGGGAGAGAGATAGAGAGGAGAGAGAGAGAAGTGTGGGAGAGAGATAGAGAGGAGAGAGATAGGGGGGAAAGAGAGAGATAGATAAAGAGAGAGAGACAGTGAGAGAGGGAGAGATCAGAGAGATAGGGGGAATGAGAGAGATAGATAAAGAGAGAGAGACAGTGAGAGAGGGAGAGAGCAGAGAGATAGGGGGGAATGAGAGAGATAGATAAAGAGAGAGAGACAGTGAGAGAGATAGAGAGCAGAGAGAGAGGGAGAGGTGTGGGAGAGAGAAAGAGAGGAGAGATAGGGAGAAGTGTGGGAGAGAGAAAGAGAGAAGAGAGAGGGAGAAGTGTGGGAGAGAGATAGAGAGCAGAGAGAGAGAGAAGTGTGGGAGAGAGATAGAGAGCAGAGAGAGGGAGAAGTGTGGGAGAGAGAAAGAGAGGAGAGAGATAGAGAAGTGTGGGAGAGAGATAGAGAGCAGAGAGAGGGAGAAGTGTGGGAGAGAGAAAGAGAGGAGAGAGAGAGAAGTGTGGGAGAGAGAAAGAGAGCAGAGAGAGGGAGAAGTGTGGGAGAGAGAAAGAGAGGAGAGAGAGAGAGAAGTGTGGGAGAGAGATAGAGAGCAGAGAGAGAGAAGTGTGGGAGAGAGATAGAGAGCAGAGAGGGAGAGGTGTGGGAGAGAGATAGAGAGCAGAGAGGGAGAAGTGTGGGAGAGAGAAAGAGAGGAGAGAGAGAGAGAAGTGTGTGGTGACACAGAGCCGACCACAACGCATAGCAGACAGCAATCATGGCATGTCACAGCCTGGCCTTCAGCTTGTTTAGATATCATTAGGTAGGCTCTGCTTCGATTGCCGGAATCTCTGCTGCTGACAACACACACAGGCTGGGACAGAGAGGGAGTGTATAAAGTAGCTTTGCATGTGTTTGTT
>NC_092091.1:67485671-67490671 GCF_045679555.1 Salvelinus alpinus
GACCTGGCCCGGGTATCCTGGAAGGATATTGACCTCATTCCGTCAGTAGAAGATGCCTGGTTATTCTTTAAAAGTGCTTTCCTCACAATCTTAAATAAGCATGCCCCATTCAAAAAATGTAGAACCAGGAACAGATATAGCCTGTGGTTCACTCCAGACCTGACTGCCCTTGACCAGCACAAAAACATCCTGTGGCGTACTGCATTAGCATCGAATAGCCCCCGCGATATGCAACTTTTCAGGGAAGTTAGGAACCAATATATACATGAAGTTAGGAAAGCAAGGGCTAGCTTTTTCAAACAGAAATTTGCATCCTGCAGCACAAACTCCAAAAGGTTCTGGGACACAGTAAAGTCCATGGAGAATAAGAGTACCTCCTCCCAGCTGCCCACTGCACTGAGGCTAGGAAACACTGTCACCACCGATAAATCCACGATAATTGAGAATTTCAATAAGCATTTTTCTACGGCTGGCCATGCTTTCCGCCTGGCCACCCCTACCCTGGTCAACAGCCCTGCACACCCCACAGCAACTTGCCCAAGCCTCTCCCATTTCTCCTTCAACCAAATCCAGATAGCTGATGTTCTGAAAGAGCTGCAAAATCTGGGACCCCTACAAATCAGTAGGACGAGACAATCTGGACCCTCACTTTCTAAAATGATCAGCCGAAATTGTTGCAATCCGTATTACTAGCCTGTTCAACCTCTCTTTCGTATCGTCAAAGATCCCCAAAGATTGGAAAGCTCTTCAAAGGGGGAGACACTCTAGACCCAAACTGCTACATACCTATATCTACCGTACCCTGCCTTTCTAAGGTCTTCGAAAGCCAAGTTAACAAACAGATCACCGACCATTTCGAATCCCACCGTACCTTCTCCGCTATGCAATCTGGTTTCCGAGCTGGTCATAGGTTCACCTCAGCCACGCTCAAGGTCCTAAACGATATCATAACCTCCATCGATAAGAGACATTACTGTGCAGCTGTATTCATAGACCTGGCCAAGGCTTTAGACTCTGTCAATCACCACATTCTTATCGGCAGACTCAACAGCCTTGGTTTTTCAATTGACTGCCTCGCCTGGTTCACTAACTACTTCTCAGACAGAGTTCAGTGTGTCAAATCGGAGGGCCTGTTGTCCGGACCTCTGGCAGTCTCTATGGGGGTGCCACAGGGTTCAATCCTCGGGCCGACTCCTTTCTCTGTATATATCAATGATGTCGCTCTTGCTGCTGGTGATTCTCTGATCCACCTCTACGCAGATGACACCATTCTGTATACTTCTGGCCCTTCTTTGGACATTGTGTTAACTAACCTCAAGACGAGCTTCAATGCCATACAACTCTCCTTCCGTGGCCTCCAACTGCTCTGTAATGCAAGTCAAACTAAATGCATACTCTTCAACCGATCGCTACCAGCACCTGCCCTCCCGTCCAGCATCACTACTCTGGACGGTTCTGACTTAGAATATGTGGACATCTACAAATACCTAGGTGTCTGGTTAGACTGTAAAGTCTCCTTCCAGACTCACATTAAGCATCTCCAATCCAAAACTAAATCTAGAATCGGCTTCCTATTTCGCAACAAAGCCTCCTTCACTCATGCCGCCAAACATACCCTAGTAAAACTGACTATCCTACCGATCCTTGACTTTGGTGATGTCATTTACAAAATAGCCTCCAACACTCTACTCAGCAAATTGGATGCAGTCTATCACAGTGCCATCCGTTTTGTCACCAAAGCCCCATATACTACCCACCACTGCGACCTGTATGCTCTCATTGGCTGGCCCTCGCTTCAGATTCATAAACCCACTGGCTCCAAGTCATCTTTGCTAGGTAAAGCCCTGCCTTATCTCAGCTCACTGGTCACCATTGCAGCACCCACCCATAGCACGCGCTCCAGCAGGTATATTTCACTGGTCACACCCAATCCAATTCCTCCTTTGGCCGCCTTTCTTTCTAGTTCTCTGCTGCCAATGACTGGAACGAATTGCAAAAGTCACTGAAGCTGGAGACTCATATCTCCCTCTCTAACTTTAAGCACCAGCTGTCAGAGCAGCTCACAGATCACTGCACCTGTACATAGCCCATCTGTAAATAGCCCATCCAACTATCTCATCCCCATACTGTTATTTTAATTTTTTTGGACCTTTGCCCCCCAGTATCTCTACTTGCACATTCATCTTCTGCACATCTATCACTCCAGTGTTTAATTGCTAAATTGTAATTATTTCACCACTATGACCTATTTACTGCCTCACCTCCCTTATCCTACCTCATTTGCACACACTGTATATAGACTTTTTTTCTATTGTGCTATTGACTGTGTGTTTGTTTTTTCCATGTGTAACTCTGTGTTGTTGTATGTGTCGCACTGCTTTGCTTTATCTTGGCCAGGTCGCAATTGTAAATGAGAACCTGTTCTCAACTAGCCTACCTGGTTAAATAAAGGTGAAAAAAAATAAAAATTAAATTGTGCCCTACGTAGGGCAACATAGGGATTAGGATGCCATTTGGGACACAGAGCCTGACACTGAGGCTGTAGGACTGAGGGCCAGGCAGGGTGGGTAGAGGTAGGGGTAGGGGCGTAAAGGTGAGGTGGAGGAGAACCCTGCGACACGCCCACTACAAGCAGCTGACCTGTTGTGTAATGACTTCTGGGGTTGTGGAACGCTGCTCCTAATGATGACTGAGGTGATAGGGGTTTTACCCCTCTCTCTCTCTTTCTCTCACACACACACACACACACACACACACACACACACACACACACACACACACACACACACACACACACACACACACACACACACACACACACACACACACACACACACACACACACAGACAGAGAGAGAGACGCAGCAAAAACAGAGCGAAACATCCCTACTGTGAGTAATGAGGCCCTCCAAGGGCCTCTGTCCACAATGGAGAACATCTATACCCCCTGCAGTTGCTCTACTAATACACATTACTGTGTGTCACAATCTGTCATCTCCATCAGTATGACAGTAGGCCAGTGCAGCATGCACAACAATCTGTCATCTCCACCACACTGTACAAGACTATCATATGGTCATCTTATGTAAATGAATTGGTATTCAGTTGATACTGCATGTCTTTAAACATACTGCATGTCTTTAAACATACTGCATGTTTTTAAACATACTGCATGTCTTTAAACATACTGCATGTTTTTAAACATACTGCATGTCTTTAAACATACTGCATGTTTTTAAACATACTGCATGTCTTTAAACATACTGCATGTTTTTAAACATACTGCATGTCTTTAAACATACTGCATGTTTTTAAACATACTGAATGTCTTTGAACATACTGCATGTCTTTAAACATACTGCATGTCTTTAAACATACTGCATGTCTTTAAACATACTGCATTCTGCACTGGCCTACTGTCATACTGTCAATGACCTCATTTTGTATTAAAAGATGTTACCAACCAACAGAGAAAAAACACCAGTCAGTGCAGCCAGATCCAAGCCCCAGCCAGTCATCCAGCCAGTCATCCAGCCAGTTATCCAGCCAGTCATCCAGCCAGTCATCCAGCCAGTCAGCCAGCCAGTCAGTCAACCAGTCAGTCAGCCAGTCAGTCATCCAGCCAGCGAGCCAGTCAGTCATCCAGCTAGCCAGCCAGTCAGCCAGCCAGTCAATCAGTCAGTCAGCCAGTCAGTCAGCCAGTCAGTCATCCAGCCAGCGAGCCAGTCAGTCATCCAGCCAGTCAGTCAGTCAGTCAGCCAGTCAGTCAGCCAGTCAGTCATCCAGCCAGTCAGCCAGTCAGTCATCCAGCCAGCGAGCCAGTCAGTCATCCAGCCAGTCAGTCAGTCAGTCAGTCAGTCAGTCAGTCAGTCAGTCATCCAGTCAGTCATCCAGCCATCCAGCCAGCCAGCCAGTCAGTCAGTCAGTCAGTCAGTCAGTCAGCCAGCCAGCCAGCCAGCCACTACTAGAGGCAGATCAAACCTGGACATCTGGGGGGAGAAACAGGCCAGATCTCTCTCTGTTGTTCTCTCCTATTACGTCTGTCCCTCTGTCTATCTGTTCTCCAGAGCCTGGTTACATCATCCACAGGCAGTGTTCTGCACATTTCAATAACACTGCCACTGAAATCTCTCTCCTATTAGCTCCCAGAGAGAAAGAGAGAGAGGGAGAGAGGGGGGACAAGAGATCAATGAGGGAGGGGGGGCAATTAAAACGGGAATATAAATCAAGAAATCAGCGAGTTGGTGAAGGAGGGTGTGTGTGAATCTGAACTGTGAAAAGAGGGGATATTAAACACTTGTAAGGTGCCAATCAGCATCCAACCCATGGATGGAGAGAGCTTTCTGCCACCTCTGCCCCCGCCCCCACATCCTCTCCTCTGGTTGGTTGTAATCCTCCTCAGTGGATGTGTAGTGGGTACGGGAGGGAGGGAGGTTAGTTGTAATCCTCCTCAGTGGATGTGTAGTGGGTACGGGAGGGAGGTTAGTTGTAATCCTCCTCAGTGGATTTGTAGTGGGTACAGGAGGGAGGGAGGTTAGTTGTAATCCTCCTCAGTGGATGTGTAGTGGGTACGGGAGGGAGGTTGGTTGTAATCCTCCTCAGTGGATGTGTAGTGGGTACGGGAGGGAGGGAGGTTAGTTGTAATCCTCCTCAGTGGATGTGTAGTGGGTACGGGAGGGAAGGAGGTTAGTTGTAATCCTCCTCAGTGGATGTGTAGTGGGTACAGGAGGGAGGGAGGTTGGTTGTAATCCTCCTCAGTGGATGTGTAGTGGGTACGGGAGGGAGGTTGGTTGTAATCCTCCTCAGTGGATGTGTAGTGGGTACGGGAGGGAGGTTGGTTGTAATCCTCCTCAGTGGATGTGTAGTGGGTACAGGAGGGAGGGAGGTTGGTTGTATTCCTCCTCAGTGGATGTGTAGTGGGTATGGGAGGGAGGGAGGTTAGTTGTAATCCTCCTCAGTGGATGTGTAGTGGGTACGGGAGGGAGGGAGGGAGGTTGTAA
>NC_092091.1:67493171-67599828 GCF_045679555.1 Salvelinus alpinus
AAAGGAAAACATTTCTAGCCAGGCTCAGGAGCATCATAAAGACGGATCCCTCTCTTGTCTCGCTGAGACCCCAGACTCAGGTAGCATCCCAAATGGCACCCTATTCCCTATGTAGTGCACTACTTCTGACCAGAGCCCTATGGGCCCACGTCAAAAGAAGTGCACTATAAAGGGAATAGGGTGCCATTTGGGATGCATATTGAGTCAGTCAGAGAGCCAGACTTCTGACCAGAGGAGGAGGAAGCACTGTCCTCTCCTGTCCTGTCTGAGTAGCCGCACAGCCTGTGTGTTTGTTTGTGTTTGTGTTTGTGTGTGTGTGTGTGTGTGTGTGTGTGTGTGTGTGTGTGTGTGTGTGTGTGTGTGTGTGTGTGTGTGTGTGTGTGTGTGTGTGTGTGTGTGTGTGTGTGTGTGTGTGTGTGTGTGTGTGTGTGTGGCGGCCCAATTACTCCCGTACACCACTAAAACAGATCCTGTTTATAAGCCCCACAACATCCTGTGCGATACCCAAGGAGCTCTGGGATTGGGGGGGGGGGGATTGAGGAGGGGTTGAGGGTCTGTCAGTGGAATTCTATTTACGCCCCAACCCCTCCCCCGCTACCCCCTTGTCGGCTGTGTGAACTGATGAGACAGTGAGGTTTGGTAGAGAGTGGCGGGAGGTTGGGAGTGACAGTTTCCCGTCAACTAGGAAACCAGATAAAGACCATTACTCTGAATCCAAACTGTTGCCATCAGACACGGAACATCAGACAGCAACATCCATCAATTGTGGTGAATGTGACTCAACATCAGCACAAAAAGACATTAACAAGATAGGATGCTATGTACTTTACCACCCAAGAGCCAACACACAGTACCCATCACAACCAGCAGCCAATGACTCAGCAGCGTATCAGCATCTGATCCTGTATTTAAACCTTGTTTCATTCCCTCCACTGCTCTGCAGCTTGACTACCCCCCCCCCCCCCCCTTCCATCCACCCTCCCTGCCCAGTCCCTGTCCCCTTACTAAAGGCGGGGGTTGTCACGCATGTCACAGTGAGAAATGTAAGTGTCAGCGGTACGGGAGAGAGTAGAGAGAGAGGGAGAGGGGTGGTAATTCTATCCTCACCTTTAGATGGAGGCCAGAGCACCTATTGACCCCGGGCCACACATTTTAGGGTGAACTCTGACCCCGTGACCACACCGGTGGGTGTTAGGTGTGTGTGTGCGCCCCGACCCTTCCCATCTATTACGCACAGTGTGGCCTGGCCGGGAGGGAGGGAGTAGAGCCATTACCTGGAGATGGTATCAGTGTCAACAGTGGGGGGGTTCCTGATCCCCGGGGTGAAGCCACTCACTGAGGGCCAGGCGCCTGCCTCTCTCTGTGAAATGTTAACATGAAACAACATGAGAGTCTGGATTCTGATAACGTCTAGGAGAGGAGAGCGCCTGCTGGTTGAAAAAATGTACTTCCACATAGAAATAGCCATATGGGAAAAGAAGAAAGGTGTTTGTAGGGACTAAAAACATGTGTCCTAATCACGTATGAAGGACACCATTTAAAGCTGAAAAATGGACTCCATTCTTTCCAATCAGAGAGTTGATCAGCTGTGGTATTCCATTAGTGGAGACCGTTCCCTCTGGTCAATTGGTGAAAGAATGTTGACTGCAGTCTGTTCCCTTATCAAAGAACTGGTGATCTGGAAATGCCTTGCTGCTTTGTTAAGTGTTCGTCCACGTTATCTCTCCTATAATTGTGCATTGTAAAAGCCATATCTCGCTGGTCTCTGGGTGTACGTCCCAAATGGCGCCCTATTCCCTAGCTAGTGCACTACTTTGGAACAGGGCTCTGTTCCAAAGTAGTGCACTATCTAGGGAATAGGGTGCCATTTGGGATGCAGAATAGGTCTATTCCCAGTGGCCTGTCCACCATCTGGCCCTCACAAAGATCAGTCAGGAGGCCATGTGAACAAACCCCAGCGGATCAGCACAAGATAATGGATATTTAATGCGTTTTTGGCCAATTCTTTTAGCTAAATTCCCATCCCTCCCATCTCTGTCTCGAGCAACTGTCAAACTGACTGTCAGAGACGCTGCCAAATCTTCTGAAATGTGTTCCTTCCTCAAGTTTAAAAAAAAAGCAGTTAAAAGACATGAAGTTAAAAAAGGATGATTTCAATTCTCACACGCTTTCATTTGTGGTGGAACGCTACAACATCTCTAAAACAGAAGTTGAAATGAATGCAAACAGCCAAGGTGGTTCCCCAAGCTACCAAGTATAAATGGCTCATTGAATCAGAGGTTCTGGCATCTCTTTAGTAAAACACAGGTGTATGGAGGGCACAGCCAAGTCTTTGTGCAGACAGACAGAGCACCACTACAATTTCACTAGGAGCACCTGCTATAGGCTATTCTTCAATTTCAAAAAAGTCTTAAATGAGTGTGTCAGTTGAATGACTGGATGCAGTATGTAGGTTTAGAGTATTTTATGCTCCATAATATCAACCTAAATTCAACAAGACTCTTAATTGTGATACTACTGTATTTGAATATAATCACCCTGAAATATGACTTGGAACGAGGAACAGAATTCTATTTAAGCATGACCACTACTACTACTACTACTACTACTACTACACAGGTCCTCTTCCTACCTCTTCCTACAGCTTTAACTCTCCAGCCTGTATCTCTAACAATCCATCCTTCTGTTACATTATGTGAACAGGTGGCTGGCAGTCTCCAATCCAGGAGCCAACACATCACCTGACATGACGCTCTCTGTCTCTTTGATTGCGCAACACCAGGGAGCGTGTGTAACCGCAGCTCATCCATCCCTGCATAGTTCAGACACAGACAGATAGACAAACAGAGGTCTAACAGACAGAATGACAGACAGACAGACAGACAGACAGACAGACAGACAGACAGACAGACAGACAGACAGACAGACAGACAGACAGACAGACAGACAGACAGACAGACAGATAGATAGATGGACAGACAGAGGCCTAACAGACAGACAGAACCAGACAGACAGACAGACAGAGGCCTAACAGACAGACAGACCCAGACAGACAGAACGACGGGCAAACATACAGACCCTGACAGACAGAACGACAGACAGAGGCATAACAGACAGAGAGACAGACAGAACCCAGACAGACAGAGAGACAGACAGGCACACAGAGGCCTAACAGACAGACAGACGCATAACAGACAGACAGACAGACAGACAGACAGACAGACAGACAGACAGACAGACAGACAGACAGACAGACAGACAGACAGACGCATAACAGACAGACAGACAGACAGACAGACAGACAGACAGACAGATAGACAAACAGAGGTCTAACAGACAGAATGACAGACAGACACAGACAGACAGACAGACAGACAGACAGACAGACAGACAGACAGACAGACAGACAGACAGACAGACAGACAGACAGACAGACAGACAGACAGATAGATAGATAGATAGATAGATGGACAGACAGAGGCCTAACAGACAGACAGAACCAGACAGACAGACAGACAGAGGCCTAACAGACAGACAGACCCAGACAGACAGAACGACGGGCAAACATACAGACCCTGACAGACAGAACGACAGACAGAGGCATAACAGACAGAGAGACAGACAGAACCCAGACAGACAGAGAGACAGACAGGCACACAGAGGCCTAACAGACAGACAGACGCATAACAGACAGACAGACAGACAGACAGACAGACAGACAGACAGACAGACAGACAGACGCATAACAGACAGACAGACAGACAGACAGACAGACAGACAGACAGACAGAGGCATAACAGACAGACAGACAGAGGTGTAACAGACAGACAAACAGACAGACAGACAGACAGACAGACATACAGACAGACAGACAGACAGACAGACAGACAGACAGACAGGGGGCCGAGGGGTCACTCCTCTATTGGCTCCTGGTGGACAGATCTCTCTTTATGCTGCTGTTTATTATGCTCCCAAGTAATCCATGCCTTGTTCACTACAGCAGAGCCGTCATATGTCAACATCTTACTGGTGGTTCCCAGAGTTCCAAACAACAGATAGGGTGCAGTGAACCTACCGTGTAAACTTTATACAACACATTCAGCAGAACTGTAATTATTTACAAAAAAACGGCGCTTGGGAAAAAAAATTGGATGCGGGGGGCTCCTTTTCCCCCAAACGTTAGATGTAACAATATTTTGTTCACTCGGTTGTTGCACAGGGGTCCTTTTTGGATTATCTCATTAAAACGAATCATTTAAAAAACACCATGTTAGGGCGCACTCCAAAGCCCTTTCGATGACAGAACTGAAAAGGAGCCCTTCTTTGTTGAGGTGGCAGACAATGGTCTTATGGGATGTCCTCAAGGTTATATGTGTGTTTAGCTTCTCACAGCGGGTCTAGCTATCTCACTGGTTTGTTTATGTCAACGTTCCACCTTCAGTGTTTAGTGTCTTAACGGTCTGATGGAAAGTTCTGGAAAATGTAGTCCACCGTTCCGTAAGGAAAGGGGGGGGGGGGTTGTTGGGGCGGAGGGGGTATTTTTGTGAGCACCCCTACAATGCCCCACCTGTGCCTCAGCCTTGCCCCAGAGGACCACCCACTTAGGGAGAGAGAGGGCAGTGCAGAATCCCTATAACCTCTTTGGGTGGGCAATAAGGCCTTGAACTGCAGCAGAGTGTCACAGACAACTGAACGACTCAGGGGGAAGCAGCACTCGTAGTACCATGAGAGAATGCTGCTGCTATTGCACCACAACACCAGGACAAAAGCAAGACCTGCTGTGAACAAGGGAGTTCTATCAGAGTGTGTGTGTGTGTGTGAGTGTGTGTGTGTGTGTGTGTGTGTGTGTGTGTGTGTGTGTGTGTGTGTGTGTGTGTGTGTGTGTGTGTGTGTGTGTGTGTGTGTGTGTGTGTGTGTGAGTGTGAGTGTGAGTGTGAGTGTGAGTGTGAGTGTGCGTGTGTGTGATGGGATTCAATCTGTCTAAGCCAAAGCAAATAGAAGTAGATTTTTTTTTATAGCTGTGTAGATAATTCCAATTTCTATATACAGCACCAGTCAAAAGTTTGGACACACCTACTCATTCAAGGGGTTTTCTTTATTTTTACTATTTTCTACAAAAGTGTTAAACAAATCAAAATATATTTTATATTTGAGATTCTTCAAAGTAGCCACTCTTTGCCTTGATGACAACTTTGCACACTCTTGGCATTCTCTCAACCAGCTTCATGAGGTAGTCACCTGGAATGCATTTCAATTAACAGGTGTGCCTTTTGAAAAGTTTATTTGTGGAATTTCTTTCCTTCTTATTGCATTTAAGCCAATTAGTTGTGTTGTGACAAGGTAGGGGTGGTATATAGAATATAGCTCTATTTGGTAAAAGATCAGGTCCATATTATGGCAAGAACAGCTCAAATAAGCAAAGACAAACGACAGTCCATCATTACTTTAAGACATGAAGGTCAGTCAATCCGGAAAATTTCAAGAACGTTGAAAGTTTCCTCAAGTGCACTCGCAAAAACCATCAAGCGCTATGATGAAACTGGCTCTCATGAGGACCGCCACAGGAAAGGAAGACCCAGAGTTACCTCTGCTGCAGAGGATAAGTTCATTAGAGTTACCAGCCTCAGAAGTTGCAGCCCAAATAAATGCTTCACAGAGTTCAAATAACTGACACATCTCAACCTCATCTGTTTAGAGGAGACTGCATGAATCAGGCCTTCATGGTCGAATTGCGGCAAAGAAACCCCTACTAAAGGACACCAATAACAAGAAGAGACTTGCTTGGGCCAAGAAACAAGCAATGGACATTAGACCGGTGGAAATCTGTCCTTTCGTCTGATGAGTCCAAATTTGAGGTTTTTGGTTCCAACCGTTGTGTCTCTGTGAGACGCAGAGCTGTTGTATGGATGATCTCCACATGTGTGGTTCCACTGTGAAGCATGGAGGAGGAGGTGTGATGGTGTGTGGGTGCTTTGCTGGTGACACTGTCAGTGATTTATTTAGAATTCAAGGCACACTTAACCAAAATGGCTACTACAGCATTCTGCAGCAATACGCCACCCCATCTGGTTTGCGCTTCGTGGGACTATCATTTGTTTTTCAACAAGTCAATGACCCAACACACCTCTAGGCAGTGTAAGGGCTATTTGACCAAGAAGAAGAGTGTTGGAGTGCTTCATCAGATGACCTGGCCTCCACAATCACCCGACCTCAACCCAGTTGAGATGGTTTGGGATGAGTTGAACCGCAGAGTGAAGGAAAAGCAGCCAACAAGTGCTCAGCATATGTGGGAACTGTTGGAATAGCATTCCGGGGGAGGTTGGTTGAGAGAATGCCAAGAGCTGTCATCAAGGCAAAGGGTGGCTACTTTGAAGAATCTGAAATCTAAAATATATTTGTTTAACACTTTTTTGGTAACTATATGATTCCATGTGTTATTTCATAGTTTTGATCTATTCACTATTATTCTACAATGTAGAAAATAGTATAAATAAAGAAAAACCTTTGAATGAGTAGGTGTGTCCAAACTTCTGACTGGTACTGTATATGCAGTAATAACTATTGAGACTGTGATTCATGTTGGAGTGAAGGGAGAGGGAGGAAATCCTGGTAAAGGCACATTTTGCATCCATTGGCAACTGTAGTGGTAAACTGAAATACAACATGTAGCTTGTAAAACAATGCAGGTTAAAAAATATATATATATATTCTGGGCCATAAAAACCAAAAAACACTGTTAGTGTTCCGTGGCTCATAGCTATGACCTCAGATAAGTGATAAGAAGAGCTGACATAGGAAGGACAAGCACAGTCATCAGTGGGAGTTAATCTGGAGGTCAGCCGTCATCAGGGATCTGTTTTGTGTCTCTCTGGGGTTTTAGGGTTCATTATGTGGACATGCAGGCCAGGGCCAGGGCTGCCAACGGTACTGAGTCTGGGTCCAAAATGGCACCCTATTCCTTACATAGTGCACTACTTCCGACCAGGGCCCATAGGGTGCCCTTTGGGACGTATAGCCTAAGACTGAAAGCCAGGCGTAGAAACACAACGGCCAGATCAGACTTCAGCTCCAGATTCCCTGTGATGTTCTACACTCAATGCAGTGGCACAATAAGCACTTGTCAGTGTTGCAATAACCAAACATTTCACACAGCGCAACCTATGGCCATCAATCAACATATTTACTGCAATGTCCGTTGTTCCCCGAACTCTACCTCTAACTCTATGGGACAGGGCCCAGGCCTGCGCTGAGTGCATTCTGGGTCTGCGTGAAGAAGCCTTGCTTGGCGAAAAGGCTGCAGTTGTCTACGTGGAGAGGAGCAGGGACGTGTGTGTGTGTGATTGATGACTTGGGAGAGAGGTGAAGGCTTCCTCCCCGGTGGTCTCAGAGCCTGGAGCCACTGTGCAGCGACCATTACTAGTACCACTCCTATTGCTGCCTCTAGCTTTGACCCACGTTCCCGCATCGTTGACACCAAACTGACCGCGCGGACGGTCCTCCCCGGCCCACCGCCAACAGCACCAGATAGACAACTGCTCTTGTCAGCCATGACGATGACACAACAAATAAAAAGTACGCCGCGTCCTCATTACTGAGAGGGTTCTTCGCACTCCTAGATAAAGTTTGTTTAGCATTTGTGTTAGCTGATATAAAAAACAAATGCGACCATTTTATCTTTTTGAATTGGATAGCGTTGCCACCTGATGCTGTTCAGCTCAGCCCCATCACTGCGCTGGGATGCACGTGTTGGGAGGTGGAAAACACACGGAGGACGGAGGATAGAACAGGTTCAGGAACACTATCCATGTTCAAATAAACATAAGTGTGTGGGGCCTTGGAGAACAAACACACATTCATTAGGGCTTCATCTCTCCATCTCTCTCTCTCTCTGCCATGCAGGCATAGTGTGTGTTTGAGCAGCGATGCACACACACACACACACACACACACACACACACACACACACACACACACACACACACACACACACACACACACACACACACACACACACACACACACACACACACACACACACACACACTAGACTAGCCGCCCACCAATTAGACAATCAAACAGCTCCAGTGACCCTTGGCTCCCCCACCATGGGCCGCCTGCTCCCTTGTTTACCCCAGGACCTGACTGATGGATAGTATTGTTTGGCTGTGTTGTATAGGTTAAGGGATATATTCTGCAGATCCCAAACATGCCACACATGGCCCCTGGGTCAATAACACTCATATCAGTCCAAGGCCCCTAAATGGTAAAAGGGTCAGTGCAAGCAAGCCAGCGCCAATGTGTGTGTGTGTGTGTGTGTGTGTGTGTGTGTGTGTGTGTGTGTGTGTGTGTGTGTGTGTGTGTGTGTGTGTGTGTGTGTGTGTGTGTGTGTGTGTGTGTGTGTGTGTCCTCCAATGACATTAGCCATCGGTGATGACTTCACCCCCAGGACCAGACGCACAGGCCCAGTGAAGCCCCAACACCACCAGTAAATATTTAGCCAGTCTTCCAATGCTGTGACACACCACCAGTCCAAACAATGCTTCTTAACAATTATCAGGACATCCTCTGTGTATTAATGCATCATAGTACCATAGATAATATGTTCATTTAGTATTTTGTTTTCAAGTCACGAGAGAGAAATATTTTGTCCGTTTGAGATTGCGTACCACCAGCGCTGTAGATAGAGGGTAAGATACCGCTACCTACCGCTGTTTGAATACATCAAACAGCAGAAAAGGTATTCCAAACACAATATCCTACAATGTGTCTGCGTATGCTGTGCCTGCATGAGTAAACCAACCATTGCCTGTACCATATAAGTCTATGGCCCGAACATAAGACTATGGCAGTGTTTGAACTTATGAAAACAGCCTTTTCCTGCGGTTCATATGCAGACAGAATGAACAGACACAACCAGTCAGACAGAGAGCGCAAAGCAGACAGTGTGTGATTCGGTTCACAGTGTCTCCTCATCAGTGAACCCCTGACACAGCCAGGGGGTGCATCCCAAATGGTCCCCTATTTCCTATTTAGTACACTACTTCTGACCAAGATCCATAGTCAAAAGCTCTGGTCAGAGGTAGTGCACTATTTAGGGAATAGGGTGCCATTTGGCACGTGGCCAGACAGTCCCAGTGTTGATTACAGCACTCAGACATGGAAGACTTCACCTCTCCACACGACATGGCTCACAGAGCCTGTAGAGGCAGCTGGAGAAGAGGACCACAGAGGCCATTTACCTGCTCCTGATAAATCCAGATACATCTCAGTGACTAAGTCACCTTGTCTCGTGGACTAAATTACCAGCTCTTAAGATTATTTAGAAACAAACACTCCTTTTTTGCTTTGCTTGTCCTTAGGGTGCTTTTTAGTCGTTCAGTCTTTATTGTTATTCTTTAGTATTTTATCCTTTTATGTTTGTTGTGTAGTAAATATTTTGGTTTTTATTTTCATTGTTTTTATTAGTTTGTTTTCCTGTGAAGCACATTGCGTTGCATTCCATGTCTGAAATGTGCTGTATAAATAAAGCTTGATTTTGATTTTAAGTGTCAGTTTTTCAATGTAAGGCCATCATGCATAACTATACAGTATGTAGACAAGGACTGCAGAGCGAAGTAAACACAGTATATCCAGACACTTCAACAGATTTAAGGGTTAAACCTGCACACAGAGCTCAAGTGTTTGGATGCTATTGGTGGGATTCAACTGCAACAGCACACTGTCCAACTCACCATACAAATATTTGGAATCTTTAAGTGGTGTTATTTGGCAGTCTCCTTCCGTCTCCCCCTCAAAACAGCATGGAAACTGCAGGTTGAGAAAGATAGTAAAGAATGAATGGGAAAAGATCCTTGAAATGCATCTGAGTGTTGCACTATGGTGCGCAAATGATTTATGATCAATCGTCCTAGTTCTAGCTGTTGGCGGCTGGTGCCGGCGCATCTCACACGCATTGTTCAAGACGACCAGGTCAGCTTTCACTTGGATATCAAAATTCATAGACAGAGAGAACAGCAGAGAGAGCACTCTGCTCCACGGTGGGCCAAGTCCACGTCCCCGTCCCAAATGGCACCCTATTCCCTACATAGTGCACTACTTTTGACCAGAGCCCTATGGGTAGTGCACTATGAAGGGAATAGGGTGCCATTTGGGATGCAGACGTCATGCACCACAGGAATATAAAGCCAAAAACCATACCACATGGCCCTGTGTCTTGGCTTAGAAAACCATAAGAACATTGAAAAATCAAAGACGTGTTTCAGAGGGATTATTGATGATTGATTCCTAGTGTACTATACAGTGCACTACTTTTGAACAGAGCCCTAGCAAAAGTAGTGCACTATATAGGAAATAGGGTGCCTAGTCTATAGCACAGCTTTGTACAGCGGAATGGTTTTGGCAGCGACTGTGGAGCTGCGTGACACTAAATGAAACACACTTCCCTATTGGCAGTGGCGCTCCCTCCTCTGCCAGTCGTGGAACAAGAACTTCAACCGTTGTTAGATTACCACAGAGTTTTATAAACATCCATGTCATACAAGACGTCGCCACAGCTTTTCATGCATTTTCATTCAACGACATTCAATTGCAGAGCATCGCATTTGTTTCTCATGATGTACGAGGAATTTAAGGACATAATTCCAACACACTAAGTAACCATTGAGATTTCACTTAAAAGAGCTGCTGTCTGTCTGTCTTTGTGCTTGCCTTGCAGCTAACCACCCTCTGTAGATACAGCCCTGAACAGACAGAGTCTCGTCTTCTAACTCCACAACAAGAAGACAGTGTCCTGCTGACACTGCCGAGCCCAAGACGCTCTGTCAAAGACACAAGATGGATGACCAGTGGAAGGAAGCTCTTTATCAGAGTCTTTATACAGCTTAAGTCAATAAAGTATACTTAAAGTCTTTGGTGGTCCTCTGGTCTAGTGATATCAGCATCTGGAATGCAGCACAGTAGGGACCACAACCGAATACCCCACCACACTGTATCTTTGCAATTAGCTGAAGATAAACTTGGGTTGTGCACTGTCCTGGTTTATACTCTGTTCCCTAAAAATAGTTACAAAATAACATTTCCCACACAAAGCAGAAAAACATGCAGCCTCTGTTTATGGTAATTGTCTCTGGCCCTAATTAATTTGTTGCCTGACTATGAATGGCCATGGGAGTAGTCAGGGGTTGATGGTGATGTGTGTGTGTGTGTGTGTGTGTGTGTGTGTGTGTGTGTGTGTGTGTGTGTGTGTGTGTGTGTGTGTGTGTGTGTGTGTGTGTGTGTGTGTGTGTGTGAGACGGGACGGGACGGTGGGGGTCTGTGTGTCTGCTGCTCTGTGGAACAGTCTGTCCGTCCATCCATCTCTCTGTCTGTGTGTGACGAGGGCTTGAGGAATGAGGGGGAGACGTGCGGTGGCAGACAGGGCGGTGACCCCACTACTCTGGAGGAGATGGGACCCTGCTGAGAGAGGCCTGAGGCCTGCGACTCGACTGCTCAATCACCCTGACTCAACCCTTCAGTCAGTGGGGCCGACACAGAGGCCACGGCCCTGACACAACCATCACCCAGCGGTTAATGAGAACCTTACGGCCAGAGGAGAGACGGACGGACCTGACTAACACACAGATGTGCGTGACATTGTAGCCATTAAGCAGTAGTTAGATGACATATGAAAAGTTAAAAGAACAGGTGAGGAAGAGCTAGCCTGATGACTCACAGTGAATTCTTCTGCTCTGTCATTCGCTACATACTTTAGTCTGAGACTACCATCATTGAAGTTGTTTGTGATGACGAGGGGCACGAGGGGTGTTGTACAAAATAAATAAATCAGTGATTGGATCATCTCTAACCAATCAGAGTATCAAAGCCAATGATGAATTTTCAAACTGCCGCTAAACCCACGTGTGTTCTGGCTCTGGCCCAACCCATGTGGTTTCTGGACCAATCATACGGCCCCGAATATGTTCGCATTCAGTAAAGGGTAGGGGATGTACTCAGATACAGACTCACTGGGAGAAGAAACTAGCGTCCGTGGGTGTGGCGTAGCATCTGGCCGGAGCAAAGAGTCTGGGAAGTAAATGAATAAACATAAATTACAAAGACACTTCAGATGTCACTGTGTTTTGAATGAACCAGCAAGATGAACCACAAGCAGTTGTGGCACACGCCCACACACACACACACCACACACACACACACACGCGCACATACACGCGCACATGCACACACACACACACACACACACACACACACACACACACACACACACACACACACACACACACACACACACACACACACACACACACACACACACACACACACTTGTATTAAACCATATGTTCAGACTCTTTTCTATCTGTTGCATCAAAGCTAAAGCCAGCCAAATACTTTCCATGGGTTGCAGTAGCCGCCAAAACACAAAATACTAGACTGCAGTTTGAATTACATTTAGGTAGGCAATATGAAAATGTATACTGTAACAACCAGGCCATGTTTCCTAGCAGACCTACCTAGGACTAACCGAAAGGGATTTGGAACAAAAACATCCTGACATGAGAAGCTGGATGGCTGCATTATGATTATGACTCACTGCTGGTAATCAGATCCCAGACAAAAGGGAAGGTTTTCAATTTGGTTTTTGATATAAAAGAACAAGAGAGAGCCAGACTACGAGGAAATATTACTCTGAAATGAGACCTTGAAAACGATTCCCAGAAACAATAAAACTCAGTTGGGATCCCAAACCGTGACCTTGGGGTAACGGGGATGAAAAGGAAACATTTCAAACCACCTAACTGTCTTCTTCTCTTCCTCCGGAGCGGCTGCTTCATTCCCTTTTCCGTTGTAAAACAACCCTGCACAGAGAGTCCATGTAAACCAAGGTTTCACAATGGAACCTCGAGCTCCTGGGAAAACCACCACATCACAGACGTCTGGGGAAAGGTTCAGGTTCAACTTCCACTGTACTATCAAACCAATCTCCCCTTGTACGGAGAGGACCACCTTGAGAGTAACAATTTCCATAATGTTGAATAAAAACGGTGTCCACTTCCCTTAATCTAAATAAGAGCTCCCATTTATTTATCTCTCCGGGGCTCATATCAACCTTTTTGTTTGAACTATAAAAGTTGAATATAAGTGGAGATAAAGCAACACTTCAGACTAGTTGCATCTAATGATAAGTCCGTGTTTATAGAGTATTAACAGAGAATTGACGCAGCCACATTTGCCGCCCCAACAAGAATTCAGAGCATAAACCAGACAGCGTAGTTAATAAAGAAAGGTACAAATTGCTTAGAGTAGGTACTGACATTGCTTAGATTTTAACCTGTGTCAACAGAAATCTCACCCACCGTGTATATGAACAAGTATTTACACAAGTATTTGCTAACAATGCCATTTCAGAAGACCATAACTGTTTGACTTTTCTCCTTTCCAGGAACAGCAACAAACCGGTCCAGGAACATTAAAACCATTAACGAATGTATGCCGTTCACTTTCAGGGCTTTCTCTTTGAATATCTACCAAGGAGTGTTCAGTCCAAAGCCAATGCTTTGTTAAGGACCAGTTAAAAAGTTACAAAACCCATCAAGACAAAGCCAATACCTAATGGAGAGAGGAACACTCATTAGACTGAACCCTCTACCTGATAGAGAGAGGAACACTCATTAGACTGAACCCTCTACCTGATAGAGAGAGGAACACTCATTAGACTGAACACTCTACCTGGTGGAGAGAGGAACCCTCAATAGACTGAACACTCTACCTGATAGAGAGAGGAACCCTCAATAGACTGAACACTCTACCTGATAGAGAGAGGAACACTCATTAGACTGAACCCTCTACCTGATAGAGAGAGGAACACTCATTAGACTGAACACTCTACCTGATAGAGAGAGGAACACTCATTAGACTGAACCCTCTACCTGATGGAGAGAGGAACACTCATTAGACTGAACACTCTACCTGATAGAGAGAGGAACCCTCGATAGACTGAACACTCTACCTGATAGAGAGAGGAACACTCATTAGACTGAACCCTCTACCTGATGGAGAGAGGAACCCTCGATAGACTGAACCCTCTACCTGATAGAGAGAGGAACACTCATTAGACTGAACACTCTACCCGATGGAGAGAGGAACAATCATTAGACTGAACACTCTACCTGATAGAGAGAGGAACCCTCGATAGACTGAACCCTCTACCTGATAGAGAGAGGAACACTCATTAGACTGAACCCTCTACCTGATAGAGAGAGGCACACTCATTAGACTGAACACTCTACCCGATGGAGAGAGGAACAATCATTAGACTGAACCCTCTACTTGATAGAGAGAGGAACCCTCGATAGACTGAACCCTCTACCTGATAGAGAGAGGAACCCTCATTAGACTGAACCCTCTACCTGGTGGAGAGAGGAACACTCATTAGAGTGATCCCTCTACCTGATAGAGAGAGGAACACTCATTAGACTGAACCCTCTACCTGATAGAGAGAGGAACACTCATTAGACAGAACCCTCTACCTGATAGAGAGAGGAACACTCATTAGACTGAACCCTCTACCTGATGGAGAGAGGAACACTTATTAGACTGAACACTCTACCTGATAGAGAGAGGAACACTCAATAGACTGAACCCTGTACCTAATAGAGAGAGGAACACTCATTAGACTGAACCCTCTACCTGATGGAGAGAGGCACACTCATTAGACAGAACCCTCTACCTGATGGAGAGAGGAACACTCATTAGACTGAACACTCTACCTAATAGAGAGAGGAACACTCATTAGACTGAACCCTCTACCTGATGGAGAGAGGAACACTTATTAGACTGAACACTCTACCTGATAGAGAGAGGAACACTCATTAGACTGAACCCTCTACCTGATAGAGAGAGGCACACTCATTAGACTGAACCCTCTACCTGATAGAGAGCTTCAGAGGCCAAGCAGGAACAAATGGGCCAAGTAGAGCGGTGCGTGGGGTACTGGAGAGGAGAGGAGAGGAGAGGAGAGGAGAGGAGAGGAGAGGAGAGGAGAGGAGAGGAGAGGAGAGGAGAGGAGAGGAGAGGAGAGGAGAGAGGGAGCATTGACACGCAGTCAAGGACCACCATCAACGCTGCTGCTAGCCTGCTGCCCACACCACACCACACCACACCACACCACACCACACTTACCACTCTTCCCCTCCCATTAATTTGCAGTGCACTGATGCTAAACTGTAATGAATCTGCAATTTGCACACATATGTGAAGGAGGGAGGGGGAGCAGGGGGGAGGGATGGGGCATACATGGTTCTACTTTGTGGCTGTTGTTAACCCCTACTGGAAACATTTACAATTAATTGGACCGAGAAAAGACATCCATCTGTTGCATGAACCCTTCGCTAGCCTGTAGCGATGTGGCACTTCCTAGGATGGGGAGTTTGAACAAGAGAGACAAAAAGATACAAGGCATTATGCGAGGGACGTGTATTTCTTTCAAGTAACACTATGAAATCTACCTGTGGTTACTCAGTTTCTCTAGAACTGTCGGGATCATAATTAGAAGAGAAATGTAGGGCCTCCCGAGTGGCACAGTGGTCTAAGGCACTGCATCGCAGCGCTAGCTGTGCCACTAGAGATTCTGGGTTCGAGTCCTGGCTGCGACCGAGAGACCCATGGGGGCGGTGCACAATTGGCCCAGCGTCGTCCAGGTTAGGGGAGGGCTTGGCCGGCAGGGATGTTCTTGGCCTATCGCGCACTAGCGAGTCTTGTGGAGCGCCGGGCACAATGGACGCTGACACGGTCGCTGACACGGTCGCCAGGTGTTTCCTCTGACACTTTGGTGCGGCTGGCTTCTGGGTTAAGTGGGCATTGTGTCAAGAAGCAGTGCAGCTTGGATGGGTTGTGTTTGGGAAGACGTACGGCTCTCAACCTTCGCCTCTCCCGAGTCCGTACGGGAGTTTCAGCGAAGAGACAAGACCGTAACTACAAATTGTATACTGTGAAAAAGGGGTAAAAAAAACAATTATAGAAGAGAAATGTATCGTTGAGACAATGAGAAAGGCGGGGTAGCATTGAGACGTTCTCTTCAAGGAGTGTCATGCATATCAAATCATTAGACAAGAGAGAAAGTATTCTATTTGTGATGGAGGAGTACCGCCCGGCCCGGTTGGTTTGGCCCACCACGGGTCAAGTCAGACAACAGCCTATGGGGTCATTGTTTGTGAACGTCCCTGTTGGACAAAATCACTGATCAGCCCCTTTAACAGTAGGTTTGTTTTCCTGTAAGGAACACTGCAATCCAATGCTGCTACGGTTAATTTCCTTCTCTGAGGCCTCTCTGCTACAATATGTCCCTGACATGGTGGCGGATAGGGGGGAGGGGGGGGGGCTCGAGGCATCGAGTGTCATGTAAACAGTCTCAGGACTACTTGATCTTCTCAACTTGCACAACAACCTGGTGGTGTCTCGTGCCACCAACCAGCGGGCTGCATGCAGAGCCCCTGGGTGGCTTCAGTTACTCACGGCCCTGTGTGTACTTTAGCTTAAGCATCCCCAGACTCATCAGGGCTAAGGACATTCTGCTGGGGATGTACAGGACAGAGAGAGCAGGGTGGGAAGGACAGGGCAGGGGGGAGCTGGTGGGAAGGCAGTGTGGTCCCGGGTGTGATGGTTGAAGCACAGTGATTTAGAGGCTGTTGATTCCGGGCAGGCGGCCCAGGCTGCCGCCACTGACCCACAGTGGATGAGTCCCGCCGCCGCGTAAGTCACTCCACTTAAAACGTCCTCATGTGTTTAGATCCATTCAAGTGGAAATCGTGCGCTGCACACACACACACACACACACACACTAACACACACACACACTGCTGTAAATGTTCTACGGGATCAGAGTTTTCTTTCTTCTCCCCCTCCAGCTAAAGCGTTCATAAACAGACGGTGAAAGCCTCATTAATCTGTTGTCAGGAATATTAATGGCATTGTGAACACGTTCCACGCTCGGGGCGTCCCGAAGCTTAGCGCAGCCAAACCCTGGGCCATTAGAGCAGGTGTGAGAGTCACACCGTGCTTCTGTGTGGTGGAAGGTAGGTAAGGGAGAGAGGAGATGAATGAAAGCGTTCCAAATGAGGCTTTCTCATTACCAGCCATACTACGACTGAGATGGAATGATAGAATAGCCAGTCAGTCTGACATTTTAAAAGTCAACTGTCACTTTTTACTTCAAACTCACTTAACACCTAATTCGCACTTCATTAGACACCTCAACTTCAAAACACAAAGAAGACAGCAAACCACCTGAGTTCACTCACTGGCACCATCCACTACTACAACAAGAAAAGCACAGAAAAGCACCAAAAATGTGTGGCACTATCCAACTACATATGCTTATGATAACGACGAACAGAGAGCAACGAGATTCATAACAAGACGAATACAGCTGACACTCATATGTACAGCCACACAGAGAGAGGAGAAGGATTGTTCTAGTCATAGCATGTGTTGCTGCATCTGTTTCTCATTGTGCTTACAGTTCACACTGGGATTCAGTCTATGATGATGACTACAAGCCCCCTAACTGGCAGCCCCACACACACACACACACACACACACACACACACACACACACACACACACACACACACACACACACACACACACACACACACACACACACACACACACACACACACACACACACACACACACACACACACACACACACACACACACACACACACATACTGCAGCCCCTGAGATGAACCCAGCTTGGGCTGGATGGGACCCACAGCTAAGAGTTAGCCACCAGAGAGGCTTTATGAGTAGTAACGAGCTGTGAGGTGTGAGGCTAGCGGTGCCTGGAAGAGGGATGGGGAGTGAGTGAGGTGTGAGGCTAGCGGTGCCTGGAAGAGGGATGGGGAGTGAGTGAAAGCAGAGTCCTGTCTGTCATCAGGTCATGTTTCTCATTAGGGTGACCTACAGCAGGGCTGTGTTCAGTAGGGGAGTGTGGGGGAGGGGCAGTTTGAAGAGGAGGTAGGCTTTTACCTGAACGTGTCCAGATTAGGTAGCCTACTGTTCACTTAGGGTTTGAAACGTTTTGAAACATTTTGAAACGGGGAGATTGTGGATACACAGACTTTAAAGAAATGTTTTGCAACTGTGTGCCCTACTGTCCATGACACAGAAACGAAAGCAATGCTATATCACCGTGATGCGGAGGAAGAGGAGGAGGAGGAGGAAGAGGAAGATGGGGGAGGAAGAGGAGGAGGAGGAGGGAGAGGAGGAGGAAGGGCAGGAGGAAGAGGAAGAGGAGGAGGAGGAAGATGAAGAGGAGAGGAGGAGGAGGAGGAGGAGGAGGAGGAGGAGGACCATAACCGTAACCTGATGGGATGTTCTATTCCTACCTCCGTCCATCTGCGGATCACATGCGGAATGAGACAAAGCGGACGAGAATTTCCCAACTGACCTTGCTTTCTCATGGGTCAATATTTTGTTTATGAATGAATGTTGAACTTAAATCAAATGAATCTTTCCCATTTCATGTAAACATAAAAACACAAGCAATACGAACTGCATTAGACTGGGGTTTTCTTGACTATGGTATTCCCAAGTTGTTCACGCTTATGGTTTCACCTAAAAAATGTAAGTTAAAACAGCTTTATTTTTTAAATTTGATTTAATTTAACATTTATTTAACCAGGAAGGGCTCATTGAGATTAGAAATCTCTTTTTCAAGAGCGTCCTGGCCAAGATAGGCTGCACCAAGTCATAAAACAATTACAGACAGACAACATGAAAAACTATAGGTAACCTCGTAAAAAAACATAGAATTCACAAGAGTATAACAAAATCATAAAACAGCTAATTAAAAACATTGACAGGTCAGGGAATCAGTCTCCAAAAACACCAATCAGGACAAGTTCTTCCTGTTTAAAAGTATTTTAAGGCGTTCCAAGCCGATGGCGCAGAGTACATAAAAGCCCTCTTACCAAATTCAGTTCGGACATTTGGAACAGTTAGCAGGATAAAGTCCTGCGAACAAAGAGAGTGCCCACCACATTTCTGAACAATAAAAATGCCCAAATAAAATGGTAGGGCGACAGGCCTTCAGATAGATATACTAAGATGTCAAAGGAATTAGGGTGGGAGGCATCACGACAACAAAATAACAAGATAGTTGAACATGGCTGTTTGTATGTGTAGATCCAAGCCTCTTGCCACTCCGGGACACATTGTTAACTTATAGCTGTGGTCTGTCTTCCCCTCCCTACCCTGTGATTCTCTCTCTACTGCCTCTCTACACGTAGCCCCGATGTCCCACAGCTGCATCCCACATGTTTTCACCCTGTTCAACAATGCGTCTGGATGTCATTCTGCTGTTCTCAGACCTGCTGTGGTGCTTCTTCTTCTACAACACGTCAAACAGCCCCCCCCCAGTCTCAGCCAGCCAGTCCACTTTCTATTACTGTGTACTGTACTGCACTGTAAGCCACGGCTAAACTTGGTTCCAAAAATGTTCAGTGGGGTAACAAAAAAGAATGCTGCGAGGACAGCTTCAGAATGAATTGAAGGAAAGACGGGGGGTAATTCTTCAGGTCAAATCTGTCAGGCAGGGGCTCTGCTCGGGTCATTGCAACACAGAGTCATTTCCATAATTGCCCCGCAGTCAAATCAGGCTGGATTCCTCTGGATCGCTCTAGATTCCTGTAGATACGCAGCCTATTGGGCTCTGGTCAGTGCCGGCCTGGCTGCCGGACCCCCAAAGAAGAACAGGTGCGGTAATGGAAGTGATTTCCAGCTCCTCTGTGTGTTTCCACATTTTTTTTGTAGTAATTGCCACAGGACATTCCCCTTGCCTTTCGGATTGCTATCGTGTAATCTCTCTGAAGAGAGAGGCGAATGAAAGAGGATTTGTCCGGGGTTTGGCTTTGTCTTATCAGTGGTCTTCAGAGGAACAGCAATACCTTTAATTACAGACGTAGGGTAGGCAGCAAACGGCTGATGTTGGGGTAATACTGCCAAGTCTAATTACTTTAAATATTGACTGATACGCAATGTATCAATATTCAATCAGGTGTGACCTCACTTCCGAATTCCAAAGTGCTTCACAGCTGGGGGCCAGTTGTGCCAGCCAGCTTCCTTGGCCACCAAAATTAGGCTCAAACCACTTCATCTGATGGCAAACGTTGACACTACACATCCAAGTATATCTGACCAAATTATGAAAGACAAGCATTGTCATTTTGAATTCCGTAATGTGAATGTGGAAGAGGTGAAAAAAATTATTGTTGTCTATCAACAATGACAACCAGGGACCCTCTGCACACATCAACGACTGCCTCCCACGAATCATCGTTACCCATCGCTCCACAAAAGCCGCGGCCCTTGCTGAGCAAGGGGAGCAACTACTTCAAGGTCTCAGAGCGAGTGACGTCACCGATTGAAACGCTATTAGCGCGCACCTCGCTAACTAGCTAGCAATTTCACATCGGTTACAATGGCTTTACACCCCCTGCTATTTTGTGGATAAAGAGTTACCTGTCTAAAAGGACACAGAGGGTGTTCTTTTTTCTTTTCTATTTTTTCTTTCTTTTTTTTACCCCTTTTTTCTCCCCAATTTCGTGGTGTCCAATTGGTAGAAGTTACACTCTTGTCTCAAGAGAAGTTACACTCTTGTTACACTCTTGCAACTCGGGAGAGGCGAAGGTCGAGAGCCAGCCTCTTGACATAATGCCCATCCAACCCGGAAGCCAGCCGCACCAATGTGTCGGAGGAAACACCGTACACCTGGCGACCTGGTCAGCGTGCACTGCGCCCGGCCTGCCACAAAGAGTTGCAGTTAGTTTCATAGTGGGTGGCAAGGAATAAGTTAGTCCTAAATATTTCTAAAACTTAAAGCATTGTATTTGGGACAAATCATTCACTAAACCTTAAACCTCAGCTAAATCTTGTAATAAATAATGTGAAAATTGAGCAAGTTGAGGTGACTAAACTGCTTGGAGTTACCCTGGATTTTAAACTGTCATGGTCAGAACATGTTGTTACAACAGTAGCTAAGATGGGGAGAAGTATGTCTATGATAAGGCGCTGCTCTACCTTCTTGACAGCACTGTCAACAAGGCAGGTCCTACAGGCTCTAGTTTTGTCGCACCTGGACTACTGTTCAGTCGTGTGGTCAGGTGCCACAAAAAGGGACTTAGGAAAATTGCAATTGGTTCAGAACAGGGCAGCACGGCTGGCCCTTGGATGTACACAGAGAGGTAATATTAATAATATGCATGTCAATCTCTCTTGGCTCAAAGTGGAGGAGAGATTGACTTCATCACTATTTGAATTTATGTGAGGTATTGACAAGTTGAATGCACCGAGCTGTCTGTTTGAACTACTGGTGCACAGCTCGGACACCCATGCATACCCCACAAGACATGCCACAAGAGGTCTCTTCACAGTCCCAGAGTCCAGAACAGACTATGGGATGCGCACAGTACTACATAGAGCCATGACTACATGGAACTCTATTTCACATCAAGTAATTAATGCAAGCAATAAAATTAGACTTAGAAAACAGATAAAAATACACCTTATGGAACAGCGGGGACTGTGAAGTAACACAAACATAGGCACAGACATAAGCATACACACACACACACACACACACACACACACACACACACACACACACACACACACACACACACACACACACACACACACACACACACACACACACACACACACACACACACACGTACACATGGATTTTGTACTGTAGATATGTGGTAGTGGTGGAGTAGGGGCCTGAGGGCACACGGTGTGTTGTGAAATCTGTGAATGTATTGTCATGTTTTTTTTTTATTGTATAAACTGCCTTAATTTTGCTGGACCCCAGGAAGAGGGATCCATAATAAATACAAATACAAATAGTGTATGTTAATGTTTCAGAGAATTGGTGGGGAGATTGGTGTGTTTACTTTTACATTAAGATATGTAACCTAGTGTTGGCTAATGCTTGCCATTATGTAGATCACATTTCCAAAATATATAATCAAGTAAGTGCTATAGATAGGGGATGCAGAATACACATGAAACGACATATGTAATAGACTTTACAATCCTAGAAAGAATCACTTCTAGAATGTATTCTCAAGTGCACTTGACTTCTCAATCTCACCTCTTCAATTCTTCTGTAGGCTATCACTGACGACAGCCCGTCCAGTGCTGACAGTCAGGTATTCATCGTTCCGTTCCACAGTAGTGTACAGCCAAGTGCGCGCACTCGTGCTGTCTTACGTCACTGTGCTCGCTCCTCTTCTCGCGCGCTGGTTAAAAAGAAGGAGGAAAGAGCAAGGGGAAACATGTGAGCGCTCTGAGGATCTAGTGAGAGACAATTTTGTGCTTACTTTTTTGACCCAATGCACTGTGCTGAAACGGATTTTAAATCAGAAGGAAGGACACAAATTAAGCTTACTGAAATTCTCAGAGTTTGCTTATTATTTGCTTTGTTTTCTTTACGAGAGAAACATTTGTATTTCTGGGGTATGCCATCATAACCAGCACTACCATTAATTTATTTTAAATAACATTTTTTTCTTTTGCAAATATTTAATTCTGATTACTTTATGCGTATACCTTTATTAAACTAAATTATTATAATCGTTTACCTGTGATACAGCATATATAAATATAGAGAATAGAGTATTTTGTAGGTTTGCACCGTTGCTTTCAACAGTGATTTCTCTCATATCTTCTGGTTCCAACGTTTTTTCAATATGAGGCATTTGAAATTTGTACTCGTGTTGGCTATTGCAGTCAACGTTTGGGAATGTGGGGATTCGAAATTTGGCGAGAAGGGGGAAATAAGCCCGAGGAGAAGGAGATGTTACGACGGGAGCATGCCCAAGCGACTGAAGAAGAGGGAACGAAAACTGTCAGTGGACAGCGGTGCAAGCAGCGGGGAAGTTTGTCACAGGTTGTACCCTCGTGTGTCATGCTGCCCAACCAGGCGTGCTGCTTATCAGATAGTCCACCGGCGTGATGCCAGGGTATGTTGGGCTCGTTGCATTCTTTCATTGTGAGAGCTGTCTGTAGGCTAATGCCAAACGCCCCGGGGAATGTATTTACTGCGTTGTGTGTCATTTCGACTTGTTGTTGACAGTAGTAGAATTAACGATATATGAGGGAGGTGGGTGAGGGGAAAATTCAACCGTAGCCTACTTACACATTCTGGCGTTGTCCTGCTACTCTAGGCTGTTTTTGAGGTTTCTTTATCAGTCACATTAAATATGTAGAAAATCCATAAAACTGTAAAAACAAATTAACATGATTTATCAGCCAACTATGTTGTTTAAAAGTGGGGAATGATATAAGCCTCCTGATTGTTGGTCTCGAGCGTGTCCAAAGCGTTACAGTGTTACCATGGTTATGTTATAACCTTTTACGTTCATCCCCGAGCTACACAATAACACCACACGAGCGCAGTCCAAGTGAGTCAGCACCGTTGACTATCGTTCAATTCTACTAAATTATTCTTTGCATCCCACACCGCGGTTATGCGCACGTGTGGCATGTTTGTCAGCGCACTTAGAATGTATTTTGCAGCAATGTTGCATGTTATTATGTTTTTATTCTTTCCAATCAGTTCCTGCACAGAATGTACGCGTTTACTGTACATAGCCTACGCTGATGCCCGTTATAGACCATTTATTCATTATTGTCATGTTTAACTGCATGGATACATCTTTAACACAGTCTTCATAGGCTACGTGGAGTTCACGGTAGAATTCGCCGTATTCTCGTGTAAACCGCTCCCAACGAATCGACATATGCGGCTGGGTGGTATCTCACTTTGTGTTGTGACAAAAAGCCACATTGCGTCATTTAATTTGCTCAAGTCATGCAAATAGGAGGAAAACCCCTGAACGGAACAAAACTTCTCCTCCCTGCTACACTGCCCACACACAGAGCTCTTTTTGCTTATGGCAAAAGAATAACAACAACACCATTGTGTTTGTTAGTTTCACTAATGGGTGAAGCTGGAGAACATCAGTCTCCCCCCTCAGTCCCTCCACTCTGTCCAAGTGTTAAGGCTGCTGAGAGGGTATTATTTGTCCTTCACTCCCTCCTCTCACACCCACCCCTCACTAACTTACACCTATTCCCAAAGGGCAAGTGTTTTGTTTAAGATTTTTAACACCAGTCTTAGTGTTGCCTACAGCACAGCCACTTTTCTCTGTAGGGGCTATGTGTGGTGGTCTCTCTCTCTCCCTGTGATTCCTGATGGTGAGACCTTATGAGGCTTGTGCAGCCCACATTGTCTAAGATTGAATGACAAGCAAATGTTTTCAAGTGTGACCTTTGTGCATTGATATGTTTGTTCCGGCAATTTCACTGACAAAAGCCATTGTGCAGATCCTATCAAAGAAATGAGTCCTCCTGTAACAGCTGCTCCTCTACAGTGAGCGACTTACACGTTGGCTTTTTGATCAAGTCTCTGTGAGGAGGACAACGACCACCATAAAGGAGCTTATGGAAATGCATTTTGCATTTGGGCTGTTCATGTGAACTGGCAATCTTGTGTTATTGATGTGTTACGACACATTTCCCCCCACATGCCAAGGTATGTCACACAGATGGATGTTGTGCGTGTGTGTGGGTCTGTTTGTTTACCTTCGGAGACTTGTGTCCCTTGCATTTCTGTTCCCCCAGTAATGCTATAATAGCGCTTGTACAGACCCGGGATCGAGCCTACTGACTGAGAATTTATCTTTCTCTGCTTTTGAGTTGCGAGTCAGTGGTGAAATTTTGCTGCTAAACACAACAAACAAAGGTCCTCTTGTTCTGGTTTGTGGTGATGGCAACATTGGAGCCCATCCCAGCAACATATGGGCACAGGGTATGGCTGAGAGCCCAAATGCTCCTCTCCATGGACTGTGTGCCAGCCCATGGCACGCCGAATCAATGGGCAATTTAGAGCAGGAGGGCGGGCGGTTAGGCATGCCCACGGCGGTAGTACTCACATAGATTTGGAGGGGTTAGTAGTAGTAATAGTATAGTAACATATACAGTACCACTTAGCAGACACTGTTATCCAAAATGACTTAGAATACAGTGAGTGGATAGGTTTTAGTATCTGTATACTGCAGGGATTAAACCCACGTCCCTGCCGTTGTTGGCATCAATCTCTTACCAACTGAGCCACACCTGACCACTCAGTTACAGAGACCGAGAGTAAGTAAAACACACAGACATGGACTACCAGGTTTTAGCCCAAGCTAAGCCTACCCTGCCTAATGCTGACATGTCAACACTTCTAAAGGCTAACGGCTTTTAGCTGCTCTGCACTCTTTATTAGTATGGTATTAGTATGAGTATATTTATTAGTATATTTATTGCTTGTTTATAGCCGGGTTTATCAACCTCTGTGTGTGCTTCTGGCAAGTCCTAATCACCCGTGTTTTACACTGTCCCGGTAAGAGGAGTAGAACAAACATTCTTTGGCCATCTCTAGTGGTCCTGAGGGGCTATAAAACAACCAACGGGCCTGTGTTCAACCTGTGGTCACAAAACGGTCTCGAACACGACCGCAGGGTGGCCGTATCCTTAAGAAACAGCTTTCTCTTCCAGACCTAGTCAGGTTATTGTTGAACTGAGAGAGAGAGAGAGAGAGAGAGTTAGAGAGAGAGAGAGAGAGAGAGAGAGGTGTCCATATGTTGGACCCAGGTCTGTAGGCCTAATTGACTAGGACAGACTGCTAATTTGTTGATACCAGTGCGGGAATGATGTGCCTGTCTATCTCTAAATTGGTGTTTACACACGGACGGACCTCACACAGTGCAAAGCACTACCAGCCTGCCTGCTGCCTAAGCAGCACACATGTCTGGATGCAGGACAGATTACGTTGTGTTTTATTACACCTAATTTGCTACGTAAATAATCCCTGCTAATTTCTGGGGTCTAAATCTCTTGTTTACTTTTGTTTAGCGACCTAAGTAACGCTTCAAACCCTCTAATTCGGCTCCATCCATTTTGGCCCCAGCCGCGCTGACATATGAAATGTAATTTGAACTTAACTGTTTGTACACTTAGGTAAACAAGTTGTGAGGGAGATAATCTTTTTCTCAGAAAGTGAAAGAAAGTATTCTGGGTTTAAAAAGTGACATTAAAAGGTAATCAAGTCTAATTTTGGTGTGGGCTTAGTTTCTCTGGAGAATATTTTTTCAGTGTACCATCAATAAAGCTGCAGCGGTGGATAATTAAAGTTAGGTTATATCATCTCCATGCTAATGTCTTACAATAATGTTTATTATAAACTGGGTGGTTCGAGCCCTGAATGCTGATTGGCTGAAAGCCATGGTATATCAGACCGTATACCACGCGTATGACAAAATATTTGTTTTTACTCCTCTGATTAAGTTGGTAACCAGTTTATAATAGCAATAACGCACCTCAGGGATTTGTGGTATAAGGCCAATATACCACGGCTAAGGGCTGTATCCAGGCACTCTGCATTGGTTCGTGCGTAAGAACAGCCCTTAGCTGTGGTATATTGGCCATATACAACATCCCCCGGGCCTTATTGCTTAATTATACAATATCGCTCACATGCCAGCAAATTACAAGCCATGTTGAGGTGTAAAACATTAATGCTCACTAAGTCCGTATTTTAATCAGTCATTGTTCCTTGTTGCGTGTGGTCCCTCCCTCTAGATCTTCTCCACCAATAACACGGAGTGCAGCCGTCTCCTAGAGGAGATCAAGTGTGCACACTGTTCGCCCAACGCCCAAGTGCTGTTCCACTCCCCCGAGTCGGACAAGGTCCCCCTCAGGGAGCCCCACCTGCCACGCCTCTGCCAGGACTACTGCCGAGAGTTCTACTATACCTGCCGCGGACACATACCAGGTAACCATTCTACTACACCTACCACTAAGATATACCAGGTAACCATTCTACTACACCTACCACTAAGATATACCAGGTAACCATTCTACTACACCTACCACTAAGATATACCAGGTAACCATTCTACTACACCTACCACTAAGATATACCAGGTAACCATTCTACTACACCTACCACTAAGATATACCAGGTAACCAAGAAGGATGATGATAGTGTCATCACTACCTCAGTCAGGGCTTACACTGTATAGGCGGAGTGATGCACACATATGAACACAAATCTCGCTCGCTCGCTCTCTCTCTCTCTCTCTCTCTCACACTCTCTCATTCTCACTCACTCTCTCACTCCCTCAATCTCACTCACTCTCTCTCTCTCCTCCTGACTTCCTGACACACTACATACAGCCTAATGTCTGAATAAGGCAATATTACATTTCTGAGCAGGTCTCCTCAAGGTCCCCAATTCAAAGTCAGCAAACAGTGTTGAACATATAGGTAGCTTGGTTTTACTTATGCAAGACGCAGTGGAGCGTTAGGACTCAAGAAGGAATATTTATTTATGTAGGCTTACCTCATCTGACCTCACCTCCACTTGGTGGTAGAGCCTGCCTGCCTCACGCCCCCATACACTGGGAGAGCCTCGTCTCAGTCTACCCACCCTGGCTGGCAGACGTTGCCTACTGCAGCCATCAGCCTAGCACTTTGTTAATTAGTCTGACTACACACTTTAGACCTGGCAATCAGGAGCTCTTCTCTCTCTCTCTCTCTCTCTCTCTCTCTCTCTCTCTCTCTCTCTCTCTCTCTCTCTCTCTCTCTCTCTCTCTCTCTCTCTCTCTCTCTCTCTCTCTCTCTCTCTCTCTCTCTCTCTCTCTCTCTCTCTCTCTCTCTCTCTCTCTCTCTCTCTCTCTCTCTCTCTCTCTCTCTCTCTCTCTCTCTCTCTCTCTCTCTCTCTCTCTCTCTCTCTCTCTCTCTCTCTCTCTCTCTCTCTCTCTCTCTCTCTCTCTCTCTCTCTCTCTCTCTCTCTCTCTCTCTCTCTCTCTCTCTCTCTCTCTCTCTCTCTCTCTCTCTCTCTCTCATCCCTCAGACTGCAGGTGAAACCAACCTGGTACAAGACGTTGTTTTATTGCACCAGGTGGACAGGATTTATTTATTGCGCTAGCTGAGTTGTACAAATGTGTAAATACTTGTGGATTTTTTATAGATTTCTGAGTGTGGCAGCATTGTCAGTATTTTTAGTCCCACTTGGACTGGTTGTAGATGTGTTTTAAGGAACATTACTTTTCTTTACTCACATTTACTCAAACTCTTCCTCAATCTATGGAATTTAGACATAAATTGTGTACACACACATGCGCACGTGCACGTGCGCACACACACACACACACACAAACACACACACGTAACCACACGCCCTAAACAAAGCCCCTACAATCTGCCAGAGAGCTGAAAATGATTGATTTTATGGCCCTTTCCTTCCCTGGCCCCGTCCTTCTTTGGCAAGCCCTCCTGAGCTGCCCTGGCTGACGTCAGCCCCCTGACGGTGCTGTGTGCTGTTTGGGGATGTGTAAGCTGTAAGCACCCTGGCTACGGTCTAGACATGACCGGCTCTGACACCTCGCGCCACCAAGGGAGCTCCTCACACACAGCCTCAGACACACACAAACTACGGCCTGTTTAAAAAACGCCACTCACACCATCAGTTTGTTTTCCTTGGTGATAAATTCAATGGAACGTAAACACAATCAGAGCTGCCTCGCTGGACCTGGGCCTCGCCTCGGCCCTCGAACTGCTCCCCCGTACGTGTAGGCAAGGCAACGCCAGCCCTGGAGGGAGTCTCCTCCCGATGTGGAATAAGCGAGGAGATGACATGGAGATGACATGCCGTTTCCTCCTGGATAGGATGGTATTGTGAGAGGATAGGAGACCTGCTTGATAATAGGCCGCCCTCCCTGAAAGCTCCCCGTCCTCAGAAGTAGGGCCTTTGAAGGGCTGTTACCTGCCTGCCGTGCCTCCCAGTGAAGTACACATTCCTTGTGATCAAACGGCCGCTGCTTGCCCCCAGCCAATTCTTCTTCCTATCTGTGTCGCCACGGCAGATTAAATCTGCTCGCGATTTGCTGAACAGAGAACAGTTTCAACCACACATGTGGTGGCTCTACACCACCACCAGCACTATCAACATCAACCCCCCCCTTCCCCCCCCTCATGTACATATTACCTAAATTCCCTCGACTAACCTGTACCCCCTCACATTGACTCGGTACCGGTACCACCTGTATATAGCCTCGCTATTGTTATTTTATTGTTGCTCTTTTATTTTTTACTTTAGTTAATTGAGTAAATATTTTTCTTAACTCTTATTTTTCTTAAAACTGCATTGTTGGTTAAGGGCTTGTAAGTAAGCATTTCACTGTAAGGTCAACTCCTGTTGTATTCGGCAGAGAGAGAGAGAGGGATAGAGAGAGATGGACAGAGAGAGATGGTGTGAGAGAGAGAGAGAGAGAGAGAGAGACAGCAGCCAGTGAGCTGACAGACAGCAGTGAAAGCTTAGAGTTAAACCCAGAGCTTCATACCAGGAGCTTGAGCCAGAGAAGGAGTCAGTCACCCCCCCCTCCCATCAATCCTTCCCTCCCTTTCTCCCCCTCTACACAGATCAGCATATGTGGTGACGAATGACACATTTATTTTTCTACAAAGGTTGTGTATATGTAAAGCTGCTGAAGTGCATCAAGATGTCAAGTACTTTGGGTGGCCACCCAGGTTGTGTTGGAAGACAACCAGATGGAAGCAGAACTATAGCGCTAGCTCACTGCCTGGGATGTGGACAGAGGTTTTTCTCCCTCTATCTCTCTCTTTCTTTCTCTGTCTCTCTTTCTTTCTCTCTTTCTCTCTGTCTCTGTTTCTCTCTCTCTCTCTCCCTCTATCTATCTCTCTCTTTCTTTCTCTGTCTCTCTTTCTCTCTCTCTTTCTTTCTCTCTTTCTCTCTGTCTCTGTTTCTCTCTCTCGCTCTTTCTTTCTCTCTCTCTCTCTCTCTCTCTCTCTGTCTCTCTCTCTTTTCCCCCCAGGCCAGTACAATAAAACTGGTACATATTGTGGAGGGAGAGAGAATGCAGTGCTCGGTGCCACATGTTTATGGAAGTAGTTAACCATAAATTGTCTAAAATTAGATGGCCCTCTAAGTACATATCATTCTGGATACTGACAGAGGTTTTTCCTCCTATGGATTTAAGAGTCCCTTTCTGGATTTGTGTCCTTATGTATTTTTTTTTTTTTGGGGGGGGGGGGGGTTAAGCTACTTCTTTTTTTAACAATTTGTTGGTTTTCTGTTCAACTGTAATTTGCATTTGTAGTAATCACTATTGCCTCTTAAGAACATGTTTAATTAAATCTCAAATATAAAGCACTGACAAACATTAGTTTTTTGGGCTCATGTACAGTATATATCACTAAAGATGAAATTCAGAACCCTTCCAGAACTGTACTCTGCATCAACACATGCAAAGTGCTGACCAACAGTATTAAACCTGGACGGTAGTCTTTACTGTGTCTTTAAATGTCCTCCTGCTCCCGTGAAACTCCCTCTCCAGCTCCCCATTAGGCTGTGTACTTAGCCCTCATTTCTCCATAAAGACATTTACGGCCTGAGTCTCACTTTAACCTAGAGGTCTCCCACCCCTTCTTCCCCCTCCTCCCTCCACCCCCCACTCTGTCTCTCCCCTCTGCATCTGAGGTCCTGGGACCAGCATGGTTAAGATAACTGCAGGCACAAAGTAGGTGGGTGGCATAGGCCTGGGAGTGTTTGTGTGTGTGTGTGTTCTGAGTGTGTGTTTGATCTCCGTGTTGTATTTAGATGTTTAGTGGGATATCCTATCACCTCCAGTGGTAGTGTGGTCAGCCTTGTGGTCGGTGTGGGGGGGCCAGGATGGAGGGAGGGATGTGTGGGGGCCGGAGAGCGAGATGAAAGAGGGGAGAGACAGTCCTGTTTGTGTTTTTATCACTGCTGTGTTTGCTCTCCTCCTCCGCCCCTCTGAGGGTTGTGTTAAGGGAAACAATATTGGCACGGTTGTTTTTAGGTCACGCGCAGGTTTTAAGATACGCTGCTTGCTTGCGTTCTTTTCACCCTGTTAGTGGTTTTGCCCTGCTAGCACAATAGGAAAGGGGAGGGGGGGTTCCTAGAATCTTGGAATAATGTTGTGACTGTGGGTCTCTGAAGGTGGCCAATCATGCGGGGTTGGGGCTGCTGTGTCTAATGAGGATATATTCCCAGATTACTTTGTGCCCCAGACCCTGGTGTGGAACCAACTTCAGCTCCAGTACAACTAGCAGCTCCAAGAGAAATCAAGGTGGTCTGGGGAAATAACCCTGTGATGGGGACATTTTTGCTTTGAACTTCCCCAAAGCACAAGCAAGCAGTGGAACACAATCAATCAACATTTGGGAACATCATTTCTTGATTTGGGTTTTGAGGCAGACAGAATATTTCTATCCCTCCTAAAAATTGAGTTAATTAAACGTGGTCAGTTTTGAATGAGAGTTTCTCACATTTCACATGCTGTGCCTATATGCCTGCCGCTGGGCTGAGGAGGGCGAAAGCATCTGGATTGTGGCCCAAATAGGCACTGGTCAAAAGTAGTGCACTATATAGGGAATAGGGTGCCATTTGGCACTGGCACCTAACAGTGCTTTAATTGTATGAGAATTTCAGCCTATGTGTTACTTAATATTCCAAATATCTGGAAAGCTATTAGGTATCCACAGCAGTCACCCACGTGAGGTAGAGCTGCGAGGCATAGCAACAGGGGTCAAACAGCCTTAGCAACAGGGGTCAAAGGATAAAGGTAAAGATGGATGGGGCCTCAGTGGTGCACTGCTGCAGAGTTGAAGACCTGAGGAACAGTCTGAACTGCATATTCCTCACATTCTGCTCAGCTCTAACCCAGTTGGCCTGTCTGGCCAAGCGTTTCTTCACTTGTTCAGCCCAGGCCGAGCCAGGATTCGGTTTGGCTCATTCAGCACAACTCTAAAAAACAACTGTATGAAGACTTAAGGAACTAAAGCTGCGTAAACATGAATTAAGGGCGACTAACTAGGAGGGGATTTAGCTTCAGCTCGCTGGTAAGTTGGATGATGTTGCATCATGGTTTGAACGAGGTGTGATGTCACTTGAATTGAATCGTCTTTCTCTGCCTGCGGGCCGTTGTCTGTGTCCATGGTATTTTTCAGAGCTGTTCCAAGCCGATGTGGATGAGTTCTGTCAATACTACGGACGGAGGGACGGAGGCCTGTGCTTCCCAGATTTCCACCGAAAGCAAACACGGGGACAGGACTCCAACTACTTGGGAGATGAGAAAGTCGAAGACATCAACAGGTTTGTAACGTTTCACTTTCAAAATCTCTTTTACTTGTATACGTTAGGAAGAGTGCATTTAAGGTATGCTTTTTAAATATTGAGTTAACCATCCAAAAAGAACGCTTTCAGTGAGTTGAGGAAAGAGAGGCCATAGTGTGTATCGTGGCATCTCCACACTCTGAACCCAGTGTGCCACTTTGACTGGCCACCACCACCGGTCTCGCCCTAGGCGATATGTACTATGAACCAGGGTCATGGGAGACATGCCAATGCCAAGCCTGGATAACCCCCCCCCCCCCCCTTTACCCGTCACCCATCTCTCCAGTCATCACCAAAGCCTGCCGTTTGTTCAGGGTGCATTGGGCCAGGCTTTGGCCACACAATGGAAATGCTTACCCAGCAGGCCAACCCTCCCTCACTGCTAGCTAGCAGTACGTCATAGACAAACTTTCACCTTTTTTTTGTCTGCTCCGGTGGAGAGAGCCTCTGAGCTCCCCGTCCCAAATGGCACCCTATTCCCTACGTAGTGCACTAGTCCTGTGGGCCCTGGTGAAAAGTAGTACACCATATAGGGAATAGGGTGCTATTTGGGACGCAGACCCGTTCTAGCCCCCCTGACGCGAGCTGAGAGCGATGCTGCTGGACATGTGACCAACTGACCGTCCTGCTATCTCGAGCCGGACCAGACCAGACCAGACCAGAGAAACTATGCTGATGCTGTCTGTCTATGATGTCTAACTAAGTGCTGTCTGCATTCCTGGGGTTGATGGGGTTCTACTCTAGTCGTTTCTAGTAATGACCCCTTGCTATGCTAAAGAGCACTGTAATTGTAATTGCACTGAACTCTAGGATGGATGGCCGGGATGGCCGAGGAGAGATATAGAGCTTCTGTTGGCAGCCGCTCATCTAAAGGGAGTCTTGTTGAGCTGACTCTCCCCTTCTCATCTTCCGCCTGGGGCCGGCCAAGAGATGATGAGCAAGGAGAGAGGGCCAGGTTTTAACCACCGATGTCATCTAACATCGTACGTCTTAATCAGACCTCCCACTTCAAAACTGGCCTGAGGGAGAGAGCGAGGCAGAGAGAGATATAGAGAGAGAGAGCTAGGGAGCGAGAGAGAGAGGCAGAGGGAGAGATAGAGAGAGAGAGAGCCAGGGAGCGAGAGAGAGTGGCAGAGAGAGAGAGAGAGCCAGAGTGAGAGAGAGAGAGAGAGCCAGGGAGCGAGAGAGAGAGATAGAGATAGAGAGAAAGAGAGAGAGAGAGAGCCAGAGTGAGAGAGAGAGAGCGAGCCAGGGAGCGAGAGAGATAGAGAGAGAGAGCCAGGGAGCGAGAGAGAGAGAGAGCCAGAGAGAGATAGAGAGAGAGAGAGCCAGAGTGAGAGAGAGAGAGAGCCAGGGAGCGAGAGAGAGAGATAGAGAGAGAGGGCGCACATCTGCTATGTGTATGAACTTGACACATGCGTCACGATGACAGCATAGCACCAGACAGGAAACTGACGGGGCGAGATAACTGAACTGACACCCTTTTTCCTCCAATGAATATCCATCCTTCACTCAGACTCTCAATGGCAAATTACGCCCAGCGATTGGGAATGTCTTGAAACAAGTGTGTGAGAAGCGAGAATCAGCGTCACCGCCTTCATGTGTTAGCTAGCCGTCGCGATGTTGTATAATGGAGTTTGAATGTTCTGTTTCCCACATCAAATGTGAACTGGGGTTTTCCGCAACACTTGTTGCACAGCTGGAGACCCCTCATCCCCCATTTAAGCATTGCTCCACTAAATTCACCCGTGGAGTGACGTATGTATGTGTGTGTGCCCAATGCACATGAATCAAAGTCATTGCCTATGGAAGTGTCTAAACTCTTACTCAACCCTTCCCATCGTGTCATGCTATTGCTTCACTCTTACTTTGTAAATCACTCGTATTCATTTACTGTCAAGTCAACTCAATCAGTGTATGTATATTGTGGGGGGTATTTTCTGTTTTTCCTCTCTCTCTCTCTCTCTCTCTCTCTCTCTCTCTCTCTCTCTCTCTCTCTCTCTCTCTCTCTCTCTCTCTCTCTCTCTCTCTCTCTCTCTCTCTCTCTCTCTTCAATTCAATTCAATTCAAGGGGCTTTATTGGCATGGGAAACATGTGTTAACATTGCCAAAGCAAGTGAGGTAGATAATATACAAAAGTGAAATAAACAATAAAAATTAACAGTAAACATTACACATACAGAAGTTTCAAAGCAATAAAGACATTACAAATGTCATATTATATATATACAGTGTTGTAGCAATGTATAAATGGTTAAAGCACACAAGTTAAAATAAATAAACATAAATATGGGTTGTATTTACAATGGTGTTTGTTCTTCACTGGTTGCCCTTTTCTTGTGGCAACAGGTCACAAATCTTGCTGCTGTGATGGCACACTGTGGAATTTCACCCAGTAGATATGGGAGTTTATCAAAATTGGATTTGTTTTCGAATTCTTTGTGGATCTGTGTAATCTGAGGGAAATATGTCTCTCTAATATGGTCATACATTGGGCAGGAGGTTAGGAAGTGCAGCTCAGTTTCCACCTCATTTTGTGGGCAGTGAGCACATAGCCTGTCTTCTCTTGAGAGCCATGTCTGCCTACGGCGGCCTTTCTCAATAGCAAGGCTATGCTCACTGAGTCTGTACATAGTCAAAGCTTTCCTTAAGTTTGGGTCAGTCACAGTGGTCAGGTATTCTGCCACTGTGTACTCTCTGTTTAGGGCCAAATAGCATTCTAGTTTGCTCTGTTTGTTTGTTAATTCTTTCCAATGTGTCAAGTAATTATCTTTTTGTTTTCTCATGATTTGGTTGGGTCTAATTGTGCTGTTGTCCTGGGGCTCTGTGGGGTGGGTTTGTGAACAGAGCCCCAGGACCAGCTTGCTTAGGGGACTCTTCTCCAGGTTCATCTCTCTGTAGGTGATTGCTTTGTTATGGAAGGTTTGGGAATCGCTTCCTTTTAGGTGGTTGTAGAATTTAACGGCTCTTTTCTGGATTTTGATAATTAGTGGGTATCGGCCTAATTCTGCTCTGCATGCATTATTTGGTGTTCTACGTTGTACACGGAGGATATTTTTCTCTCTCTCTCTCTCTCTCTCTCTCTCTCTCTCTCTCTCTCTCTCTCTCTCTCTCTCTCTCTCTCTCTCTCTCTCTCTCTCTCTCTCTCTCTCTCTCTCTCTCTCTCTCTCTCTCCATCTCTTCCTCTTCCTCCCCCCCTCTCTCTCTCTCCATCTCTTCCTCTCTCTCTCTCTCTCTCTCTCCCTCTCTCTCGCTCTCTCTCTCTCTCTCTTCTCTCTCTCTATCTGTCTCTTACGCTCACCCTCTCTCTCTTTCTCCTTCTCTCTATCTATCTGTCTCTGTCTGTCTCTCATGCTTTGTCTCTCGCTCTCTCTATCTGTCTCTCACGCTCACTCTCTCTCTCTCGCTCTTTCTCCTTCTCTCTCTCTCTTTCTCCTCTCCATCTCCCGCCTTCCTTTCCTCTCACAACGGGATTATCCGTCGGCGACCCTTGACCTTTCGTTCCTCCTCCGTCTGCCCAGGAAGCACAAGCACAACTGCTACTGTGCCCAGGTGGTGTTGAGTGGGCTGAGGCAGCCAGTAGCCGTGGTGCACTGTGGGGACGGATCCCAGCGCCTCTTTGTCCTGGAGAAGGAGGGCTTCGTCCGGGTGCTGACCCATAACATGGAGCTGCTGAAGGAGCCTTTCCTGGACATCCACAAGCTGGTGCAGACCGGACTCAAGGTCAGTGAGGAACACAATACGCATCCCTAATGACACCCTATTCTCTACATAGTGCACTACTTTTGACCAGGACCCATCGGGGCACCTGAAGACTGCTCCAAACTCTAATTCACATATAAGCGATGGTACTTGGTCGCCCCGGGTCTTCCCAATGTAAATGTACCTTAACACCAGTTTTAACACCAAAACGGTTTACTATCAATGTAGCGAGCGGACACAGAGGGAAAGCAACACTTACATGGTTTTATTTATGTGTTGCAAACATTGAGGAGAGGGAGAGAGAGTGGAACACAGTCTTGGACACTCCTCAAACATTTCTACTTCTAAGACCTACCTCTCTCGTCTGATAATTCCGACCAACCAAGACCCTTCCTTCCATACTTAACCCCCCCCTGGAGTCTGCTCGCCAGTCCTACACTTCATTAAGCAATTAAACAAAACCATCAGCTATTCATTAATTGTCCCAACACGGCTAACTCACACGTTGTCATCTTTCAATGAGCTTAGCACACACGTTGAGAACATTGCTAATGTGCTGCTAATACGTATAAGGTGGATAAATGGCTTTTTAAGTGTTACTCTGTACTCTCCCCCACCAAGCTGTTTCCATATAGGTTAGCACTGTACAATCCCACAAGATGAAAAACGATCAGACTAACACGTCACTGGCCAATACTTTATTTTGATAAATGGTGTCGTATGATATGATTTCACACAGCAATAGCCCCTCTCACAACAGTGGAAGACCAGCTGTATCTGTCTTTTAGTGGTCAACCCTGTCTGCACCATATCTCTCTCTCTCTCTCTCTCTCTCTCTCTCTCTCTCTCTCTCTCTCTCTCTCTCTCTCTCTCTCTCTCTCTCTCTCTCTCTCTCTCTCTCTCTCTCTCTCTCTCTCTCTCTCTCTCTCTCTCTCTCTCTCTCTCTCTCTCTCTCTCTCTCTCTCTCTCTCTCTCTCTCTCTCTCTCTCTCGTCTCTCTTTCCCTCTCTTTCCCTCTCTCCCTCTCTCCCTCTTTCCCTCTTTCCCTCTTTCCCTCTCCACCCTCGGTTGCTAAAGAAACATCTGGTGTCTGTCGAGACCGTTCTAATAACGAGGGGTCTAAGGAGATGAACTGTGTTCACAGTGCACAAACACACGAGAAGTACTCGTCACCCGTCCCTCTCCGCTGCAGTTTCCTCGAGACAGGAAACCATTGGCATGTCTGGTACTTCTGAAAAGAATTAGCACCTATCTGACATTTACTCACTCAGTCTGGTCTGCTCTGACCTCCCACATCATCATGGAAATCTAACTTCCAGAGAACAGGGGAGGTGAAGAGGAGAGAGGGGCCTGGAGCTGGGGCCTGGAGCTGGGGCTCGGGCTGGCTGGCCTCCCCCTGAAAGATATGTTATACTGCCGTTTGGTTTGGAACCTTCTCCGAGAGAAGAGGGAGAAGAGAGAAGAGGAGCAGCACACCCACGAGAGCGAATCAAGAAGAAATACAATCATCACCGCCCGCCAGCCCGCCTGCTCCTCCGTAGCTTTGTGTTGGCAGAGCCTCTGGGCAACAGTTGAATAGGAAGTCGTCTTTTTTTTCATCGACGTCGTCTTGGAAGCCGGGGAGAGGATCGGTGTAGTGGAGCGGTATTCTATGTAGGCATCATTTCAACCTCAGTAGTGTGCACCATAGACATGCAGCGTCAGGTCCAGTAGTTGGAAACATCATCTTTATAGCCGTGTAGGATTGTTAAGCTTTTGAAATGGCCTATAATTTACCATGTAATTTCAGGTTCAGTTTAAATTTCTCACCTGCTAGGACCTGTTAATGCTATTGTAGCTCTTACCACATAACTTTACATGGAGACTGACTGTTAGCTATGTGTCACAGACAGGATTGGGGTCAATTCCATTTAAATTCTAGACAATTCAGGAAGTACAATGACATTCCAATTCTCTTCAACGCTTTTCAATGAAGAACATTTGGAAATGGAATTGTAATTCGTTTTTTCTTTTCTGAATTGACTGGAATTGAAATGGAATTGATCCCAGCCCTGCTCACTGACAGTTACATCAAGAGCTGTCGCAGAGAAGGAGTACTGATCTGGGATCATCTTTTCCCCTGTCCATGTAATCAAAGTCATTATGTGAGCTAAAAGGCAACTCTTAATACATATGGCCCCTGATGATGTTTATCCGTATCCAAGGCGATAGCTGTAGTTTTTGAATTTGAGAGTGAACTGATAGTGTCCAGAGATAGGGAAATGGGGAAGAGGAGGAGGAGGGGGCACACTTTTTGGACAGGAAGTTTATCTATCACGCATGCCTCCCACCGTTCCTTTAGAAAGAGGACAGCGGAGATTACAGGGAGTGAAGCGGACCCCAGCGAATGGACATGCAAACAGGCCCACAGGGAGCCCAGGACGACCCTCCTGCTGTCTTATCATCATTAAACCTAACTGCTAGCGGATAAAACAATCATTATGACAATTAGAGAGCGGCTAGAGAACCGGCAGGCCGGCCGGTAGGCCCCCCAGAGTCCTATTCTGTGATGTTGGCTGTTGGCTGCTACAAGACTCTGGCCGCACGGGGCCCCCAGCACCAGGGGACCAGGGGGGCTACTAGGGGGGGGGGGGGTCTTCCAGAGGGGGCTACCATGGGGGGGCTGAGGTGTTTACTCACTGCATCAACAGGACATAGTTCCCTCTATACAGATAGAACACCCAGGAGCCTCAGGGGAAGTGGGAGATGAGAAGGGGGGGCTGGAGTGAGACTCACTGAGAGGGGAAGATAAGGGTTTATCATTGCCCTGGCTCCCCTAGCTGCCACATGCTATGATTGTAATGTTCTGTGGTTCCTTCTGCCGGCCCGGCAGATCCCCCCCCCCCGTGACAATTAAGATGACCCGCTCAGACACAATGCTGCCGGAGGGAGGGAGCAAGGGAGGCTCTCCTTCTCCTCTCCATTGCACCGTGGGTGTTCCCTGACACCCAATCTCCCCTTCCCCTCCTGTCATTACTTGATTGTGTGTGTGTAACGCACTTGCTGGCGTCCTCTTCCCGGTAGGAAGCCTGCTAATTCCGTCATTCCCTGTCACCCCTTCTCCCACACACAGAGTCCTCTCTCACAGAGTCCTCTCTCAAACTTGCCCTGTTTGACATTGTTTCTGTCCATCTGTCCCGGAGGTGTCACAGTCACCATCCTCCAAGCCCATTGGATCAGATACTCTCATCTCTAACAACTGATTGACTGATTATGTTTCCCAGCTGCTTGGTGATTAAACGGAGGCTTACGCCACCACTGCCAGGCTGTGGCTCAGATGTGGTGAAGGCGGCTCGGCGGGCACGGTGCGAAACCGTGTGGCACAGTCCTGATCAGGGCGCTGTTGTCTTTACGACTCGTCACTACCAACTGTACCACACGGCGTGTCCAGCACATCTCAGCTCAGTACCAACACCTGATAGTGTCATGCTGACTATGAAGCCATCACGGCGCGTTAACTGAGGTGCTCAGACAGTTAACTTGTTTTGGGTTTTCTGTTTCAAGCGGGAACCACTTCCAGATGCTGTTGAACGAGAGAGAACGCAGCCCAACGTCCATACTTAATCTCCCTGTATCCAGCGGAGGCTGACAATATGCTGGCTTTGATTTCATTCATGGTGACACATTGCCTATGTGCAAATAGAGCGACGCCGTTATTGGTTGCTTACATCAGCCAGCTGCAAAGGCAATGGGGCGAAAGCGGTTTGGAATGAAGACATCTGCTTTGAGCAGTGTGGGTTCGCCTAACACTCTTATTGAAGTGTGTTAGCCTGTGTGACAGGGCTAGGGGCGCGGACGCGCAATAAAATATATTCACTGTGAGACAAATATCTCATGCTGTGTTCTTGTGCTCTGTCACACTGCATCTACAGCTGTTGGGCTAACTCAACCAGAGAGAGCAGAGGTTCCTCTCAGACTGTCAGGCTAACTCAACCAGAGAGAGCAGAGGTTCCTCTCAGACTGTCAGGCTAACTCAACCAGAGAGAGTAGAGGTTCCTCTCAGACTGTCGGGCTAACTCAACCAGAGAGAGTAGAGGTTCCTCTCAGACTGTCAGGCTAACTCAACCAGAGAGAGCAGAGGTTCCTCTCAGACTGTCAGGCTAACTCAACCAGAGAGAGTAGAGGTTCCTCTCAGACTGTCAGGCTAACTCAACCAGAGAGAGTAGAGGTTCCTCTCAGACTGTCAGGCTAACTCAACCAGAGAGAGTATAGGTTCCTCTCAGACTGTCAGGCTAACTCAACCAGAGAGAGTAGAGGTTCCTCTCAGACTGTCAGGCTAACTCAACCAGAGAGAGTAGAGGTTCCTCTCAGACTGTCAGGCTAACTCAACCAGAGAGAGTAGAGGTTCCTCTCAGACTGTCAGGCTAACTCAACCAGAGAGAGTAGAGGTTCCTCTCAGACTGTCAGGCTAACTCAACCAGAGAGAGTAGAGGTTCCTCTCAGACTGTCAGGCTAACTCAACCAGAGAGAGCAGAGGTTCCTCTCAGACTGTCAGGCTAACTCAACCAGAGAGAGTAGAGGTTCCTCTCAGACTGTCAGGCTAACTCAACCAGAGAGAGCAGAGGTTCCTCTCAGACTGTCAGGCTAACTCAACCAGAGAGAGTAGAGGTTCCTCTCAGACTGTCAGGCTAACTCAACCAGAGAGAGTAGAGGTTCCTCTCAGACTGTCAGGCTAACTCAACCAGAGAGAGCAGAGGTTCCTCTCAGACTGTCAGGCTAACTCAACCAGAGAGAGTAGAGGTTCCTCTCAGACTGTCAGGCTAACTCAACCAGAGAGAGTAGAGGTTCCTCTCAGACTGTCAGGCTAACTCAACCAGAGAGAGTAGAGGTTCCTCTCAGACTGTCAGGCTAACTCAACCAGAGAGAGTAGAGGTTCCTCTCAGACTGTCAGGCTAACTCAACCAGAGAGAGTAGAGGTTCCTCTCAGACTGTCAGGCTAACTCAACCAGAGAGAGTAGAGGTTCCTCTCAGACTGTCAGGCTAACTCAACCAGAGAGAGTAGAGGTTCCTCTCAGACTGTCAGGCTAACTCAACCAGAGAGAGTAGAGGTTCCTCTCAGACTGTCAGGCTAACTCAACCAGAGAGAGTAGAGGTTCCTCTCAGACTGTCAGGCTAACTCAACCAGAGAGAGTAGAGGTTCCTCTCAGACTGTCAGGCTAACTCAACCAGAGAGAGTAGAGGTTCCTCTCAGACTGTCAGGCTAACTCAACCAGAGAGAGTAGAGGTTCCTCTCAGACTGTCAGGCTAACTCAACCAGAGAGAGTAGAGGTTCCTCTCAGACTGTCAGGCTAACTCAACCAGAGAGAGTAGAGGTTCCTCTCAGACTGTCAGGCTAACTCAACCAGAGAGAGTAGAGGTTCCTCTCAGACTGTCAGGCTAACTCAACCAGAGAGAGTAGAGGTTCCTCTCAGACTGTCAGGCTAACTCAACCAGAGAGAGTAGAGGTTCCTCTCAGACTGTCAGGCTAACTCAACCAGAGAGAGTAGAGGTTCCTCTCAGACTGTCAGGCTAACTCAACCAGAGAGAGTAGAGGTTCCTCTCAGACTGTCAGGCTAACTCAACCAGAGAGAGTAGAGGTTCCTCTCAGACTGTCAGGCTAACTCAACCAGAGAGAGTAGAGGTTCCTCTCAGACTGTCAGGCTAACTCAACCAGAGAGAGTAGAGGTTCCTCTCAGACTGTCAGGCTAACTCAACCAGAGAGAGTAGAGGTTCCTCTCAGACTGTCAGGCTAACTCAACCAGAGAGAGCAGAGGTTCCTCTCAGACTGTCAGGCTAACTCAACCAGAGAGAGTAGAGGTTCCTCTCAGACTGTCAGGCTAACTCAACCAGAGAGAGTAGAGGTTCCTCTCAGACTGTCTGAGATAAGTGCCCTGCGGATGATAGATTAGCTCTTACTCCTACTGTTGACTCCCTCTGAGAACTGAAGCGCTGAAGCTGAAGGAGGGGGGGCAGAAATGTTAATCTTACTATTATCCTATTTATGTAATGGGAAGAGGAACATACGCTGGAATACGTCAAGGGAAAGTTCAGTGAAAGTCGTAGTTTATCAAGATGGAGTCGTAGACCCAAAACATTACTCTGTTGGCCGACGTGTCGTGTGATACAGGAAATTGCCTGGCTGCCTCCTCCATTATAAAAGTGGTTTTGCATCCAATCTGATTGGGCTGGGTGGTTTGGTCTCTTTAGTTTTTTCTTCTCTCTCCCTTCGTTATGAGACTGAGTGATCTCTGGTCTAAGCTCCGACCTTGTCATAGGATTAATGTGTGTTAACAGGTGGAGGGGGGGGGGGATTTGACTTGGCTCCCTGGTTTCATTGTGCTGGAGTAACCAGGGGGAGGTGGGGGGCTGAATGAGTGTGAACATTTCAGATTGCCTTTGAGGTAAAAGGGACTGCATTGTTTTTCTCCAATCAGCTCTCCTCGTGGTGGAATGTATTTTTGTGGGGATTGCCAGAGCCAATGAGGATCAAAAGGCGCTGGGCTAACAATACAGGGAGCCAAACCATGCATCATGGAACAGAAAGGCAGCTGCCTGGCGGGATTGGAAACGGTAGCCACTCACTATGCTCCGCTCCCTGCTCCGGCTCCCCTTCCACAGCTCTATGGAATGCTGCTGATGTTCTGGTGAGAACTACAACTCTGCCTCGCCTGGCTCTTGACACCAAAAAAACGGCCAAAAACGGAAGAATAAAGTCCGGCCTACGCTGTGAATCTGGAGGCAGGTGTTGGTGGAGCATCAACAGACAGACAGACAGACAGACAGGCACAGCCCCGTGAGATTCCACCAGAACCCACTACCACACTGGGAGGAAGAATGATGGTGGTCGTAAAAAAGGAGGGAGAAGGAGAAGAGCAGTTTAAGGAGAAAAGGAGGGAAGCTTGTTTTCAAGTCAAGGCGTTGAAGTGATTTGTGGTGGGCCTGACAGAGGTGTCACGATGACATCATCAATGGCCATTGTCCCCCCCCGCTACGAGGCTTTGTTCTCCCATGACCACAAAAGGAGGTGGTCAGAGGACCTGTAGGAAGCTAGTGGGAGGAGCTATAGGAGGATGGGCTCATTGTAATGGCTGGAAAGGAATTAATGGAACAGTATCAAACAGATCAAACATATAGAAACCCTGTTTGACTCCGTTCCATTGATTCCATTCCAGCCATTACAATGAGCCCGTCCTCCTATAGCTCCTCCCACCAGCCTCCACTGCAGTACACCCAGTACCTCTCCTCTAAATAACCCCGCACAGTAGAGCTGGAAGCTGGTGAAACCTCACTTTGTTTATATATTTTAACTGGAACTAATACTCAACACGAACACTTCAAATGAGCTCTTTTGTCTATCACTTGGAGCAGAGCTGCCTACTTACGTTGTCAACAATATGTCTGCTGTAGCTTTGGCAGTAATTTGATAGCGATCCATCTGCCAAGGTATTTTTTCTCTTCTCCTAATCAGGAGTTAAGATTGAATCGGCCTGTGTCCCAAATGGCACCCTATTCCCTATAGGGCTTGGGCCAAAAGTAGTGCGCTATGTAGGGAATAGGGTGCCATTTGGAACTCAGACCTAGTTTCCAAGTGTTTGTTTCTTATGACCTGGTGTTAGCTCTGCTGCCGTCCGTATGCCTTCTGGTTATGACGGGCAGTCATTAGCGAGAGAGCTAATATTTCAGCCCATTTACCGCTGCTGTGTTTTAGTGGTCTTTTAGCTGAAGATCAAACGGCTCCTTCCTTTTGGAATTCTTGTCTTGACCCGCTCCTTCCCAGTGTTTATGTGGGGAATTCGGGTCACTGCATCCCAAATCTGACATATGGGTCAATAATTTTAAGGTGAGGGACGGGAATGGTTGTCTGTGGCAAACTAGAATCATCTCCCACTCATTACTGTCAATGTGCAGTTTATTGGACTCACTACCAACCCCACATAAATCCTGTTATTTTGAGCAACATGGAGTAGTTCTCATAAATTCTCGTCGAGAGGAACTCTTATTTATTCGTCAACGGTTGCATTTTTTTTATCTTAACGGCGGTATTGAAAGGACCCCGGTGTCGGATCACTGTAGGCCTGGCTCGTACGGAACAGGGCTGCCGACACGGACATCACATTCCATTGGAATGTTTGACTGGGTTCTGCCCTTCGCCGTCCAAACAGTTTCTGGGGGATCCAGTACACTTGAACCAATTTATGATCTGTGTTGCTTGGCCTGTGACCCGGGGCTACACCTCTGCTAATGCCTCCACACTGTAGGACTAACGGACTAACACAAAGGCCAGACCTCCTCGCTCTCTTTGCCTAAATTCCTTTTTAAATATTTTGAGAGGGAATTCCAAGAGGTTGACGCAGGCAGATCGGCTTTGATTCTGGCTGATGTTGATGCCGCTGCTGGTTCGCCTCCTTCAGTGAGGTAGCCATTCTAGGGGGTTTTGAGGTCGATTTTTTTGCATCCACGCCGGCCAGCATCAATGCTTCTGTTATTGAGGGAGGAATGGGGCTTGAGCTGTTTTGGAGAGGGGGGGACAACAACATACGGCCAAAAATGTAAGGGGGCACGTTTTAAACATTGTTAACACCTAAGCCTGGCATTCTGTTCATTCTTTTGTTAAGAGAGGGAGAGAGAGAAACACAAAGACCTGATTGCATTGCCTAGGGACTGAAACGCTATAGCTGCTTATTACAGCTAACTATGATGGGAGGACCACCAGAGTTGTGACTGATGTAGCTGCCTCCGGGGTGAGACAAAGGTTTACGTATTACACAAGCAATTTAGATGGTTTCTAAACATGTTGCCAAGACACTGGGTGCTGGCAGCCCTGTCCTTGTTTAGGTTCTCTTTCTCTTCCCCCCTCCATCTCTATCCTCAAATTTTGCATGGTGCGGGGGGGGACGGGGGGGACTGAAGGACTCTGCACTTTTGTGTTGTCTATGAACTACGAGTGAGCTAATAAATTCTTTCAGCCACTCAGCATAGCATTCACGGATATCCCCCAAAGATTACACACACAAATCACCGGACAATGGAGGCCGCCGGGATGGCCTGGGCGTCGCAGGGGCCCCGAGGACAAGCTGGAGAGAGAGGGCTGGGGTGGGGTGGGCTGGAGGGGGATCGAGGGGGAGCACTGGCTGGAGTCAAATGTTTTATAATGGTTTGTAATGCAGTAGTCAATGAGGGCGGTAGTGGAGGTACGGTATGTGGGGAGGACAGAAGAGGGGGATTCGGTTGGGAGGGGTGGGCACTGGGTATCTACAGAGACCAAGATGGAAGGAGACAGAGAGAGAGAAGGAAATATAGTGAGAAAAGTAGAGAGAAAGAGACAATGTGGAAGGTGGTTGGCTGTGGGTTATGGGTTGGCTTTGACTTTAGTTACTACAGCACAAGCAGCAGAAAGAAAGAAAGAAAGAAAGAAAGAAAGAAAGAAAGAAAGAAAGAAAGAAAGAAAGAAAGAAAGAGTAGGCACATAATTAACTTGTTGGTCCTTTGTGTTTGTCCTCTGACTGCAGGCAGGAGATGAAAGGGGTCTGCTAGGTCTCACATTCCACCCCAATTACAAGAAGAACGGCAAGCTGTACGTCTCCTACACCACCAACCAGGAGCGCTGGGCCATCGGACCGCACGACCACATTCTGCGCGTGGTCGAGTACACCGTCTCCAGGTAACTAGTGGAGAAACCCATGCCAAACATTTACCATTTACAGTTCAACCACTGATAATACAGAGACGTCCTGCATGTGGTCGAGTACACCGTCTCCAGGTAACTAGTGGAGAAACCCATGCCAAGCATTTACCATTTACGGTTCAACCACTGATAATACAGAAATGTCCTGCATGTGGTCGAGTACACCGTCTCTAGGTAAAATCTGTGAAATTACATTGAACCAAAGTTGAATAAACGTTGAATTGACATCTATGTCCTGCGGTCACTGTCTCCAGGTAAAATGGGAGAAACCAAACCAAACCACCCCCTAGATACATTCATTGACCACACATGGTTCAACCAATGACGATGCAGAAACAAGCAAAGCCTAAATAAGATGGATTTCAGTGTCGATATTCCCGAGATAAATGTTTGTAGGTATAAAGTAGGGCTGGGAATTGCCACCTCACGATACGATATTATCATGATACTTAGGTGCCGATATGATATTTATTGCGATTCTCACGATTCTATACAGTGGGGCAAAAAAGTATTTAGTCAGCCACCAATTGTGCAAGTTCTCCCACTTAAAAAGATGAGAGAGGCCTGTAATTTTCATCATAGGTACACTTCAACTATGACAGACAAAATGAGAAAAAAAAATCCTGAAAATCACATTGTAGGATTTTTTATGAATTTATTTGCAAATGATGGTGGAAAATAAGTATTTGGTCACCTACAAACAAGCAAGATTTCTGGCTCTCACAGACCTGTAACTTCTTCTTTAAGAGGCTCCTCTGTCCTCCACTCGTTACCTGTATTAATGGCACCTGTTTGAACTTGTTATCAGTATAAAAGACACCTGTCCACAACCTCAAACAGTCACACTCCACACTCCACTATGGCCAAGACCAAAGAGCTGTCAAAGGACACCAGAAACAAAATTGTAGACCTGCACCAGGCTGGGAAGACTGAATCTGCAATAGGTAAGCAGCTTGGTTTGAAGAAATCAACTGTGGGAGCAATTATTAGGAAATGGAAGACATACAAGACCACTGATAATCTCCCTCGATCTGGGGCTCCACGCAAGATCTCACCCCGTGGGGTCAAAATGATCACAAGAACGGTGAGCAAAAATCCCAGAACCACACGGGGGGACCTAGTGAATGACCTGCAGAGAGCTGGGACCAAAGTAACAAAGCCTACCATCAGTAACACACTACGCCGCCAGGGACTCAAATCCTGCAGTGCCAGACGTGTCCCCCTGCTTAAGCCAGTACATGTCCAGGCCCGTCTGAAGTTTGCTAGAGAGCATTTGGATGATCCAGAAGAAGATTGGGAGAATGTCATATGGTCAGATGAAACCAAAATAGAACTTTTTGGTAAAAACTCAACTCGTCGTGTTTGGAGGACAAAGAATGCTGAGTTGCATCCAAAGAACACCATACCTACTGTGAAGCATGGGGGTGGAAACATCATGCTTTGGGGCTCTTTTTCTGCAAAGGGACCAGGACGACTGATCCGTGTAAAGGACAGAATGAATGGGGCCATGTATCGTGAGATTTTGAGTGAAAACCTCCTTCCATCAGCAAGGGCATTGAAGATGAAACGTGGCTGGGTGTTTCAGCATGACAATGATCCCAAACACACCGCCCGGGCAACGAAGGAGTGGCTTCGTAAGAAGCATTTCAAGGTCCTGGAGTGGCCTAGCCAGTCTCCAGATCTCAACCCCATAGAGAATCTTTGGAGGGAGTTGAAAGTCCGTGTTGCCCAGCAACAGCCCCAAAACATCACTGCTCTAGAGGAGATCTGCATGGAGGAATGGGCCAAAATACCCGTGTGTGAAAACCTTGTGAAGACTTACAGAAAACGTTTGACCTCTGTCATTGCCAACAAAGGGTATATAACAAAGTATTGAGATAAACTTTTGTTATTGACCAAATACTTATTTTCCACCATAATTTGCAAATAAATTCATTAAAAATTCTACAATGTGATTTTCAGGAATTTTCTTTCTCATTTTGTCTGTCATAGTTGAAGTGTACCTATGATGAAAATTACAGGCCTCTCTCATCTTTTTAAGTAGGAGAACTTGCACAATTGGTGGCTGACTAAATACTTTTTTGCCCCACTGTATGTATTGCGATTCGCACTGTAATTGTATTGCAATGTTATTCGATGTTTCAAACATATTGCTCACAATATGTCTGCTGCAGAGGGACAATAGAGAGCCATGAGAACACGAGTCTTGATCAGTCATGGAAATAAAAGTGCTGACAACATATTGGCTCCTTATTTAAAAAGAACATGGAGAACAAGCTATGAGGGAAAAATACTGGAGTTTTGGAGCAGGTACAGCCAACTAGCGCACAAATAATATTGCAATATTGTCAAAATATGATATATCGTCAAAAATAATATCCCGATATGCAACACAACAATTTTTTCCCGCATCACTAGTATAAAGTACAGTTGATGAACAGGAAATGTTTATTTTCTAGTGAGTTTTGAACGCAGCCCGTGTCGGCTCGCTGCCAAGTCAAGTCTCGCACCGTGAAACGTGTTTTCTGACGGCGACAGCTTTTGCTTTTATTGAAAACTGTAATGGCGGCGTATAATTCTACAACGCCGCTAATGACAACTGTAGATGTTTGTGGCTCTGCTGGTGATATACCAGAGCTCTGTTGCACAACAAGCCGTGATTAACAAAACAAACTTCTCGTAACTATACTAGTTAAAGTATTACGTTTTTATTATCATAATCACTGTTGTATGGCACGGTTTAAAGACTTCATTTTTCAAACTGTTATAATCTTGGAGGTGCTGGCGTTTTGAGGAGGAGCCATGGCGTTGGTATTTGTATGTCACTCAGTGTGAAATAGTCAATCTTCCTGGCAGAGCAACGACCCTGAAGGAAAATAATAAGAAACTCTCTGTCTAAATACCCTGCCCAAAATAACACATCATTAAACATTTTGTGGCTGTTATATGAAGCCAAATCTTTTCTCTGGACTTGGAAAGTCATCACTTTATGGGTTTGAGTTACAGCTTTGAGTTGAGATTCACCCCAACATCGTAATAACGTCCTAACTCTGAGCTTTAATGAAGCGTCAAATCTAAAACCCAATGTCTCCAGACAACAAGCTCATTAAACACTCTTCTCGTTGGCGTGTTGTCGGTGAGTTAGCTTGTTTTTACATGTCAGCATTTTCTCCTGCAGTGGTATCATCTTACTCACGTACATAATTGCTCTTTTTCCATACAGGCATTACATGAGCACCTCTCTGTTTAATCAGGACATCCTTTAAATATACGTCTCAAACGTTCTTTACCTTTGGTCTCAATATGTGTAGTAGGCCCCAATAGTGTCAACATATGTTTAGGGCTCATTTTGGTTAATGCAGGGGTGTGTTAGGGCTGGGTTGGAGAAAAAGCATGCACACACTATGACCTCTAAGACTGTCTACTTTTGGTATGGAATGTATTGAAACGTCACGCCAGCCTCTGACAATACACTGTTAGGTTCCTCTCATAGAGATATAAAACAATACACTCTAGGGTCCTCATAGAGATATAAAACAATACACTCTAGGTTCCTCTCATAGAGATATAAAACAATACACTCTAGGTTCCTCTCATAGAGATATAAAACAATACACTCCAGGTTCCTCTCATAGAGATATGAAACAATACAGTCTAGGTTCCTCTCATAGAGATATAACACAATACACTCTAGGGTCCTCATAGAGATATGAAACAATACACTCTAGGTTCCTCTCATAGAGATATAAAACAATACACTCTAGGTTCCTCTCATAGAGATATGAAACAATACACTCTAGGTTCCTCTCATAGAGATATAAAACGATACACTCTAGGTTCCTCTCATAGAGCTATAAAACAATACACTCTAGGTTCCTCTCATAGAGATATACCACAATACACTCTAGGTTCCTCTCATAGAGATATAAAACAATACACTCTAGGTTCCTCTCATAGAGATATACCACAATACACTCCAGGTTCCTCTCATAGAGATATAAAACAATACCCTCTAGGGTCCTCATAGACATATACCACAATACACTCCAGGTTCCTCTCATAGAGATATAAAACAATACACTCTAGGTTCCCCATAGAGCTATAAAACAATACACTCTAGGTTCCTCTCATAGAGATATAAAACAATACAGTCTAGGTTCCTCTCATAGAGATATGAAACAATACACTCTAGGTTCCTCTCATAGAGATATGAAACAATACACTCTAGGGTCCTCATAGAGATATAAAACAATACAGTCTAGGTTCCTCTCATAGAGATATGAAACAATACACTCTAGGGTCCTCATAGAGATATAAAACAATACAGTCTAGGTTCCTCTCATAGAGATATAAAACAATACACTCTAGGTTCCTCTCATAGAGATATAAAACAATACACTCTAGGGTCCTCATAGAGATATAAAACAATACAGTCTAGGTTCCTCTCATAGAGATATAAAACAATACACTCTAGGGTCCTCATAGAGATATAACACAATACACTCTAGGTTCCTCTCATAGAGATGTAAAACAATACACTCTAGGTTCCTCTCATAGAGATATGAAACAATACACTCTAGGTTCCTCTCATAGAGATATAAAACAATACACTCCAGGTTCCTCTCATAGAGATATAAAACAATACACTCCAGGTTCCTCTCATAGAGATATGAAACAATACAGTCTAGGTTCCTCTCATAGAGATATAACACAATACACTCTAGGTTCCTCTCATAGAGATATGAAACAATACACTCTAGGTTCCTCTCATAGAGATATAAAACGATACACTCTAGGTTCCTCTCATAGAGCTATAAAACAATACACTCTAGGTTCCTCTCATAGAGATATACCACAATACACTCCAGGTTCCTCTCATAGAGATATAAAACAATACCCTCTAGGGTCCTCATAGACATATAACACAATACAGTCTAGGTTCCTCTCATAGAGATATAAAACAATACAGTCTAGGTTCCTCTCATAGAGATATGAAACAATACACTCTAGGTTCCTCTCATAGAGATATGAAACAATACACTCTAGGGTCCTCATAGAGATATAAAACAATACAGTCTAGGTTCCTCTCATAGAGATATGAAACAATACACTCTAGGTTCCTCTCATAGAGATATAAAACAATACACTCTAGGTTCCTCTCATAGAGATATAAAACAATACACTCTAGGTTCCTCATAGAGATATAAAACAATACACTCTAGGTTCCTCTCATAGAGATATAAAACAATACAGTCTAGGTTCCTCTCATAGAGATATAAAACAATACAGTCTAGGTTCCTCTCATAGAGATATAAAACAATACACTCTAGGGTCCTCATAGAGATATAAAACAATACAGTCTAGGTTCCTCTCATAGAGATATAAAACAATACACTCTAGGGTCCTCATAGAGATATAACACAATACACTCTAGGTTCCTCTCATAGAGATGTAAAACAATACACTCTAGGTTCCTCTCATAGAGATATGAAACAATACACTCTAGGTTCCTCTCATAGAGATATAAAACAATACACTCTAGGTTCCTCTCATAGAGATGTAAAACAATACAGTCTAGGTTCCTCTCATAGAGATATAAAACAATACACTCTAGGTTCCTCTCATAGAGATATAAAACGATACACTCTAGGTTCCTCTCATAGAGATATAAAACAATACACTCTAGGTTCTTCTCATAGAGATATAACACAATGCCCTCTAGGTTCCTCTCATAGACATAAAAAACAATGCATTTGATCGAACACTTTTCGATTTAATTTTGTTGATCAGGAAAAACCCGAACTTGGTGGACAGTAGGACCACGCGGATGCTGATAGAAGTGGCAGAGCTGCACAGGAAGCACCTGGGAGGACAGCTGCTGTTTGGCCCTGACGGCCTGCTGCACATCGTCCTGGGAGATGGCATGATCACCCTGGACGACATGGAGGAGATGGACGGCCTCAGGTGAGACCCAGGGGTCAGGGGGTCAAAGGTCAAGGGCAATGTGTAGGCTATTTGGGGATTAGTCTGTGGGGGATCATTCTGTCGGAATCTTTAGTATGTGTATCTTTCTATGGGTATCTTTCTATGGGTATCTTTCTATGGGTATCTTTCTATGGCCATCTTTCTATGGCCATCTTTCTATGGGTATCTTTCTATGGGTATCTTTCTATGGCCATCTTTCTATGGGTATCTTTCTATGGGTATCTTTCTATGGCCATCTTTCTATGGCCATCTTTCTATGGGTATCTTTCTATGGCCATCTTTCTATTCACATCTTTCTATGGGCATCTTTCTATGGCCATCTTTCTATGGGAATCTTTCTATGGGTATCTTTCTATGGGTATCTTTCTATGGGTATCTTTCTATGGCCATCTTTCTATGGTTATCTTTCTATGGGTATCTTTCTATGGGTATCTTTCTATGGGTATCTTTCTATGGGAATCTTTCTATGGGTATCTTTCTATGGGTATCTTTCTATGGGTATCTTTCTATGGGTATCTTTCTATGGGTATCTTTCTATGGGTATCTTTCTATGGGTATCTTTCTATGGGTATCTTTCTATGGCCATCTTTCTATTCACATCTTTCTATTCACATCTTTCTATGGGCATCTTTCTAGGGTTATCTTTCTATGGGTATCTTTCTATGGGAATCTTTCTATGGGCATCTTTCTATGGGAATCTTTCTATGGGAATCTTTCTATTGGTATCTTTCTATGGCCATCTTTCTATTCGCATCTTTCTATGGTTATCTTTCTATGGTTATCTTTCTATGGGAATCTTTCTATGGGTATCTTTCTATGGGTATCTTTCTATGGGTATCTTTCTATGGGTATCTTTCTATGGCCATCTTTCTATGGTTATCTTTCTATGGGTATCTTTCTATGGGTATCTTTCTATGGGTATCTTTCTATGGCCATCTTTCTATTCACATCTTTCTATGGGCATCTTTCTATGGTTATCTTTCTATGGGAATCTTTCTATGGGAATCTTTCTATGGGTATCTTTCTATGGGTATCTTTCTATGGGTATCTTTCTATGGGAATCTTTCTATGGGTATCTTTCTATGGCCATCTTTCTATGGGAATCTTTCTATTCACATCTTTCTATGGTTATCTTTCTATGGGAATCTTTCTATGGGTATCTTTCTATGGGTATCTTTCTATGGCCATCTTTCTATGGCCATCTTTCTATGGGAATCTTTCTATGGGCATCTTTCTATGGGAATCTTTCTATGGGTATCTTTCTATGGGTATCTTTCTATGGCCATCTTTCTATGGCCATCTTTCTATGGGAATCTTTCTATGGGCATCTTTCTATGGTTATCTTTCTATGGTTATCTTTCTATGGTTATCTTTCTATGGTTATCTTTCTATGGTTATCTTTCTATGGGTATCTTTCTATGGTTATCTTTCTATGGGCATCTTTCTATGGTTATCTTTCTATGGTTATCTTTCTATGGCCATCTTTCTATGGTTATCTTTCTATGGTTATCTTTCTATGGTTATCTTTCTATGGGAATCTTTCTATGGTTATCTTTCTATGGTTATCTTTCTATGGGAATCTTTCTATGGACATCTTTCTATGGACATCTTTCTGCTGGTATTTTTTAGGCCACTGTAGGCCATTTCCCAAAAACTTAAAGGACAGTAAGTCTTCTAACATTTGGCAAGATGAAGCAATATGGTAGCAGTAAACCAAGATAGTAGCTACAGTTTTTCCACCTCCACCTAACCAGTTGTCCTTTCTTGTGTGTGCTGTCTGCAGTGATTTCACAGGGTCTGTGTTGAGGGTGGACGTGGACACAGACTGCTGCACGGCTCCCTACTCCATACCCAGGAACAACCCCTACTTCAACAGCACCAACCAGCCACCAGAAATATTTGCCCACGGACTGCATGACCCAGGCAGGTGAGTGAAATGTTCCATGGCCATACCTGATACCTGTACCGACCCAGAGAATCCCACCAGTACTTCACATACCTGATACCTGTACCCACCAAGAGAATCCCCCCAATACTTCACATACCTGATACCTGTACCCACCCAGAGAATCTCCCCAATACTTCACATACCTGATACCTGTACCCACCCAGAGAATTCCCCCAATACTTCACATACCTGATACCTGTACCCACCTAGAGAATCTCCCCAATACTTCACATACCTGATACCTGTACCCACCTAGAGAATCCCCCCAATACTTCTCACACCTGATACCTGTACCCACCCAGAGAATCCCCCCAATACTTCTCACACCTGATACCTGTACCCACCTAGAGAATCACCCCAATACTTCACAATGTGGTGTGTATCTTCTCATATATTAATATTAGTATATAGTATGTCGTTTTTAATTGTGAGTGACAGTTAATTGTGAGTGACAGTTAACTGTGAGTGACTGTTGCACCTATTCCTTTCTAGTGTGTATCTTCTCAACCGTGGACATGATCAGATCACTCCGTGTGTTACTGCCTCGGTTGTTCTGTGTCTTCACATGGTAAAAGGTTGATCATGATCATGGATTGACTGGACTAGGCTATGAGCTTCATTAGAACGTGTTCATCAATCATACTGAGTTGTAGCTGGGTGTGTGAGATATGCAGCTATTGATTTACAGTACCCCGCATGCCACTGTTTGATCATGTGGCACAACCACCCCAAGGTGATCGTTGATACTCAGGGAGTGACGCATCATCGCAGATGGACAGTGTCATGACGTTCCAATGTTTATCCGTTCGTTCCTGTCTTTCCCCAGGTGTGCCGTGGACCGGCATCATACGGATAACAACGGGAGTCTCTTGATCCTGTGCACGGACGCCAGCGGTAGGAACGCGTCAGCAGGGAGAATACTGGCGATCACTAAGGGGAAAGACTACGGTGAGTTCCTTCTTCTAATGGTTTTCCCTAACAACACTGAGGATGTGTCCCAAATGGCACCCTATTCCCTATATAGTGCACTACTTCTGAGCAGAGTGCATGAGCCCTGGTTAAAAGGAGTGCACTTTATAGCGGACAAGCTGCCATTTGGGACCTTTAGGAGCCTGAGAATGCCCTTTGGGAGTCTGTCTGGAATACATCAATGGGACATTAATGTTGCTTGTTATGAAAATAGCTCTGTCTGCCTTACAGTCTCATTTCATGTCCTCTCTCACCTTGGGAACGTGTGGAAGAATCTGATGGAATTCCTCACAAATTACCTTTTTGGATAACCTTTCATTTTACTGTGTGTTCTGCACGAGAAAAACGATGTCTGTTTTTTTGGAATACAACTGGATTCTTTCCTATTGTGAGAATGCGGTATTTGGTCAGCCTCCAACTTGTTCAGTACACAGTGTATCTGAGTTTTTTTTTTAAAGTATCAGAAGTTATTGTGATCCACAAACGATTCGTCCTCGCATATCGTTGCCAGGGGAATGTGAGTTTGGATTTATAGTTGTCAGCCACGATGAATATCTTGATGATGTGTTAGTATAGTTGAAAGCACACTAAACAGAGCCATGAGGACCTGGGGTTCATATTCTCCTTGGTGCACGTCAAAAGAGCATAATCGACCCCAGAACACTCTTTCTAACACAATGAAGAAATTAGTGCTTATGTTTGGTTTGAATCATGTAGAGCTGTTTGTTTGATTCTAATAACCACACAATGAGTGCTATTTCAGCCACCCACAAAACAACCCCCCCTAACCCCCACCCAGCCCCTCAGCCTAGTTTAAAGCCCCCACCCATTCCATTGGCCACCTCTCACCCAGGACGATCACTGATTGGGCCAAATTACCCCAGAGCCCGGCCCCGATTATACTATTGCCATGATGGAGGTGGAGTTCATTACCTATCTGATTACACCCTAATAGGGGCGAGAACTCCTCACATCATAATGTCCATTATTCCCATAATGACTACATAACGATTTACATTCATGTTGTCCCAAAAATACACTAAAACTCCATCATCAACCTCCTGCGCTATTTAGTTCAACCATCACTTAATACGTTCAGTTTCAACGTTAATGAAGAGGTATTGTGGCGGTTAAAGCCCTACATCGACATTACATTAATGAAGAGGTATTGTGGCGGTTAAAGCCCTACATCGACATTACATTAATGAAGAGGTATTGTGGCGGTTAAAGCCCTACATCGACATTACATTAATGAAGAGGTATTGTGGCGGTTAAAGCCCTACATCGACATTACATTTTAATCCAGTTTAGCAAAGTTGTTTTTAACAAGGCAAGGCCTCAGTCACAGTAATTGAAACCACCCTCCACTACGTACTAATGGACTCATGACAGATGGCAGTAAACATGGAACTCCTTTTCTCTTCCTACACCAACAGAGAAAACAGGACTCATTAGAGTGAGCATAAATCACACCCAGGTCTCAGGGAGTCACAGTCATTAGGCTAGGGTCTGACCATGGCAGCTCTAGGTCTCAGGGAGTCACAGTCATTAGGCTAGGGTCTGACCATGGCAGCTCCAGGTCTCAGGGAGTCACAGTCATTAGGCTAGGGTCTGACCATGGCAGCTCCAGGTCTCAGGGAGTCACAGTCATTAGGCTAGGGTCTGACCATGGCAGCTCCAGGTCTCAGGGAGTCACAGTCATTAGGCTAGGGTCTGACCATGGCAGCTCCAGGTCTCAGGGAGTCACAGTCATTAGGCTAGGGTCTGACCATGGCAGCTCCAGGTCTCAGGGAGTCACAGTCATTAGGCTAGGGTCTGACCATGGCAGCTCCAGGTCTCAGGGAGTCACAGTCATTAGGCTAGGGTCTGACCATGGCAGCTCCAGGTCTCAGGGAGTCACAGTCATTAGGCTAGGGTCTGACCATGGCAGCTCCAGGTCTCAGGGAGTCACAGTCATTAGGCTAGGGTCTGACCATGGCAGCTCCAGGTCTCAGGGAGTCACAGTCATTAGGCTAGGGTCTGACCATGGCAGCTCCAGGTCTCAGGGAGTCACAGTCATTAGGCTAGGGTCTGACCATGGCAGCTCCAGGTCTCAGGGAGTCACAGTCATTAGGCTAGGGTCTGACCATGGCAGCTCCAGGTCTCAGGGAGTCACAGTCATTAGGCTAGGGTCTGACCATTGTTGTACACTCTTAGAAAAAAAGGTGCTATCTAGAACAAAAAAAGATTTTTCGGCTGTCCTCATAGAAGCACCCTTTGTAGAACCCCAGGATCGAAAAGGGTTCTCCTAAGGGAACAGCCACAGAACCCATTTGGAACTGTGTAGGGAGTGTAGGGAATAAACCGAGGTAAACTCCCTGCAACGCCCATATTATATGAGTGTAATATCTAAGATGTAGCTAGTCATATTTTGGTCAAGCTGTCAAATGACAGCTATTTTAGGCTGAAAATAATAACTTTTGACAAATGCTATATGTTCCAAAAGGTAATTTTTTTGGGAGGGATACACAAATTGACTTAAAATACCACAATCATTCTGAATTCGTTTTTTGGAGCTTGTAGAGATCTACAAGTGTCATATAGCACTATATACTGTGTATAGTGCACTATATGTACAGGGCACTACTTTTGACCAGAGCTCTATGGGCCTTGGTTAAAAGAATAGTGCACTTTAAAGACAATAGGGTGCCATTTGGGGCACAACCTCTGTAATTACACTGATCTGAGGCCTGTGTATCTGTGTTTATGTAGAGAACGAGGCGTCCATCTTAATGATACTGATCTGAGGCCTGTACCTGTGTGTTTATGTAGAGAACGAGGCGTCCATCTTAATGATACTGATCTGAGGCCTGTACCTGTGTGTTTATGTAGACAACGAGGCGTCCATCTTAATGATACTGATCTGAGGCCTGTGTATCTGTGTGTTTCTGTAGAGAACGAGGCGTCCATCTTAATGATACTGATCTGAGGCCTGTGTATCTGTGTGTTTCTGTAGAAAACGAGGTGTCCATCTTAATAATACTGATCTGAGGCCTGTGTATCTGTGTGTTTCTGTAGAGAACGAGGCGTCCATCTTAATGATACTGATCTGAGGCCTGTGTATCTGTGTGTTTCTGTAGAAAACGAGGTGTCCATCTTAATAATACTGATCTGAGGCCTGTGTATCTGTGTGTTTCTGTAGAGAACGAGGCGTCCATCATTGACCTGGCGACCAGTGGAGGAGCAGCACCTGTGGGAGGGTTCATCTACAGAGGCTGTCAGTCCAGAAGGCTCTACGGGAGCTATGTGTTCGGAGACAAGAACGGGTAAGCTTATAAGTTGTAAATATTATAACAGGGTTTTTATTTATCGTCAAATGATCTAGATTAAATGTGTAGCTAGTTTGAATCAAACGTCATTGTTTTCTCATTTGGAACATTCTCAAACGGTTCTAGTGTTCATTGACTTTGAATTGAACAAACACAAACAGCTGTGTTCAGTAAGCCAACTTTGCTATGGTGAACGTAACTCTGAGGTAAACACTATGCCAATTGACGTCCATCCCCTGATTCTGTCCATGGTCACCGTGCCAACATAAACCCAGTGTTCCATCCACGTTGGGGGGAAAACATTACTATCACATTACTGACACTACTACTGCTCAGGCTCATTCACTGTAAATGGAGACGTGATTTCCTGCCCCGGTTGGTTGATCCGTTTGGCTACGGCCTCGTGTTGTTCACACGTTTCATTGGTTGATAATTAATCTTCCTCTCTTGCTGAAGTCAAACCTCGCCTCTTGAATAAACAAAGGAAATAAAGACGCTGAAGGAAGTACGCTATTGAGACATCATGGCAATGTGTTTGGAAAAAGGACTCGCAGCTACTTAGTCTCATTTCAGTTTTTGAGGGGCACGTTGTTGTGAAAGGGCGAGGAGGATTTTGGCATCATGTTTATTTAGAAACCAGAAGACTTCATGCACACTAAGGCACTGAAACACAAGACTGTTGTGCTGTGACCTGGAAGGAAACAATGTGCCGTTTTTGCTGACCCCTGACCTGTGCTTAATGCTAGCATTACTGTAACAGTGTACTGATGTTGCGCTGTGCTTTTGTGTGTGCTCGTGTGTGTGCGTATGTGTGCGTTTCAGGAACCTGCGGATCCTCCAGAAGGGCTCAGCGGCGGCGAGGGACCAGTGGCAGGAGAAAGCTCTGTGTCTGGGGACCAGCAGCTCCTGTGGCTCCGCTCTGGTGGGACATATCCTGGGCTTTGGAGAGGACCAACTAGGTCAGTAGAACCAGCACAAAGGCTGTTTCCCAAATGGCACCCTATTCCCAATATAGTGCAGTACTTTTTGACCAGAGCACTATGGGCCTTGTTGAAAGTAGTGCACTAAATAGGGAATAGGGTGCCATTTGGGATCCAGCCCAACTCTCTCTAGTCTAAAGACTGGCCCCTACATGTATAGCCACATTATTATATGTCAATTTCTGTGTGTTTCTGGGTGTCTCTCTACATCTGAGCTGATGTTATGAGTGAAAGCTTTTGTCAACAAAGGGTCTGGATGCAGAAGATAGATTGCAGAGTGTCAAGCCTTCCTGAAATCCGTGTTTACACCCAATGACAGATGTCAAAACTGTGGAAAACTCTAGTTCAGAATCATTGGGGCATTGTATATGGAACAATGGTACATGTATTTACATAGTACATCCCTGGAGTGCGATGTCAATGTTCAACATGTTTCCACTCGGTTGGGTTGAGAAACAAGACTGCTCCAATTGACTTTCCGAGATTAGGAAGTGAGGGGAAAAATGTCCGCGGAGTCTGAAATTCAAGCCGTTATTCGAGTGATATTCATGATATTGAACCAGAAAACCAACAGAGGTCACACACGCTGTGTGAGGGGAACTAATACCTCCATCCCTTCCCGCCGTGTCACCTTTCCTCCATGGCACGTTCCAGCAGCAGGATATTAAAGTCTCCCTGCTTCCTGAAGGATTATATGGTCATTTCCATACGATAGCACCAGGCCTCAAAGAGCCTACTGATATGGCATGTAGTTGGCCACCTGGTGATGAATGTTTCTGATCTGTGTTATTGTTTACCAGCCTGCCAGTCATACCATCTTAGGTGAGGTTAGGTTCGCTACATCAACAAACCCACTGAACCCAATTCATTGTATCCCCGTTTGACAAACGAACTCACTGTGAGCTCATGTTTTGCAGAAAACTAATTATCCATATTGGCATACAACGGGCACACAGGGTTAACCATGGGACTTGCCAGTATCTTGGCGTGGTGTTAGTTGAAGATTTTTGCTTTTGTTCATGATTTGTAAATGGTACGGGGGTAGGGGAATGGTGGAGGGCTGTGCTGAGCTGGGCTGGCTTCCCACAACAGGGCCCCATTGACACATGTTTACAATTTGTCCTCTTATGGAGCCGTGTTGTGGGCTTGCTCCTCATTAAATGACTCGCCTGGTTCCAGTCAGGAGTATTCAGTTGTCCCGTGATACTCACTCTCTCACAAGTCCCATGGCAAGTGCAGCACTGCAGGGACACTGAGCAGGGCCTCTTCCCTTATTTTCTCTCTGTTTCTCTCTCAATTTCAATATCATTTTAAGGGGTCTATTGGCATGGGAAACATACAGTTGAATTTGAAAGTTTGCATACACTTATATTGGAGTCATTAAAACTTGTTTTTCAACCACTCCACAAATTTCTTGTTAACAAACTATAGTTTTGGCAAGTCGGTTAGGACATCTACTTTGTGCATGACACAAGTCATTTTTCCAACAATTGTTTACAGACAGATTATTTCACTTATAATTCACTGTATCACAATTCCAGTGGGTCAGAAGTTTACATACACTAAGTTGACTGCCTTTAAACAGCTTGGAAAATTTCAAAAAATGATGTCATGGCTTTAGAAGCTTCTGATAGTCTAATTGACATCATTTGAGTCAATTGGAGGTGTACCTGTGGATATATTTCAAGGCCTACCTTCAAACTCAGTGCCTCTTTGCTTGCCATCATGGGAAAATCAAAAGAAATCAGCCAAGACCTCAGAAAAAGAATTGTAGACCTCCACAAGTCTGGTTCATCCTTGGGAGCAATTTCCGAATGCCTGAAGGTACCACGTTCATCTATACAAACAATAGTACGCAAGTATAAACACCATGGGACCACGCAGCCGTCATACCGCTCAGGAAGGAGACACGTTCTGTCTCCTAGAGATTAATGTACTTTGGTGCAAAAAGTGCAAATCAATCCCAGAACAACACCAAAGGACCTTGTGAAGATGCTGGAGGAAACAGGTACAGCAGTATCTATATCCACAGTACAACAAGTCCTATATCGACATAACCTGAAAGGCCGCTAAGCAAGGAAGAAGCCACTGCTCCAAAACCGACATAAAAAAGCCAGACTGCATTTTGCAACTGCACATGGGGACAAAGATTGTACTTTTTGGATAAATGTCCTCTGGTCTGATGAAACAAAAATAGAACTGTTTGGCCATAATGACCATCGTTATGTTTGGAGGAAAAAGGGGGAGGCTTGCAAGCCGAAGAACACCATCCAAACTGTGAAGCACGGGGGTGGCAGCATCATGTTGTGGGGGTGCTTTGCTGCAGGAGGTACTGGTGCACTTCACAAAATAGATGGCATCATGACGGAGGAAAATGATGTGGATATATTGAAGCAACATCTCAAGACATCAGTCAGGAAGTTAAAGCTTGGTTGCAAATGGGTCTTCCAAATGGACAATGACCCCAAGCATACTTCCAAAGTTGTGGCAAAATGGCTTAAGGACAACAAAGCCCTGACCTCAATCCTATAGAAAAATTGTGGACAGACCTGAAAAAGCGTGTGCGACCAAGGAGGCCTACAAACCTGACTAAGTTAAATCAGCTTTGTCAGGAGGAATGGGCCAAAATTCACCCCACCTATTGTGGGAAGCTTGTGGAAGGCTACCCGAAACGTTTGACCCAAGTCAAACAATTTAAAGGCAATGCTACCAAATACTAATTGAGTGTATGTAAACTTCTGATCCACTGGGAATGTGATGAAAGAAATAAAAGCTGAAATATATAGTTATCTCTACTATTATTCTGACATTTCACATTCTTAAAATAAAGTGGTGATCCTAACTGACCTAAGACAGGGAATTTTTACTAGGATTAAATGTCAGGAATTATGAAAACTGATTTAAATGTATTTGGCTAAGGTGTATGTAAACTTCTGACTTCAACTGTATGTTAACATTGCCAAAGCAAGTGAACTAGATAATAAACAAAAGTGAAATAAACAATACAAATTAACAGTAAATATTACACTCACAAAAGTTCCAAAATAATAAAGACATTACAAATATCAAATTATGTGCAAATAGATAAAGTACAAAAGGGAAAATAAATAAACATAAATATATGGGTTGTATTTACAATGCTGGTCTTCACAGGTTGCCCTTTTCTTGTGGCAACAGGGCTTCTTAACTGGTTGCCCTTCTTTTTCTCTCTCTCTCTCTCTCTCTCTCTCTCTCTCTCTCTCTCTCTCTCTCTCTCTCTCTCTCTCTCTCTCTCTCTCTCTCTCTCTCTCTCTCTCTCTCTCTCTCCTCTCCCTCTCTCTCACTTTATCTCCTCTTCTCTTATTTGCTCTCTCTAGATAGGGCTGATGCCTGGACTACATTTCCCATGTAACCCCTGTTCTCCTCACCCCCAGGTGAAGTGTACATCCTGGCCACCAGTAAAAGCATGGCACAGTCACACAGTGGGAAGCTCTACAAGCTAGTGGACCCTAAAAGGTAAAGAACACAACTTTCTTTGTGTGTGTGTGCATGTGTGTCTGTGGCCTGCCCATATACCTACACATAGCAGATATAGTGGCAGTGCAGGATCACAACTTCACAGGGAGAGGGAATGTCATACCTCCCTCCATCCCTTGTTTTCTACACCTCTCCAATACATCACACACACGCACGCACACACCAGGGCTCTTATCCCCTTAAACAAATCATCACACAACGGCCGGTTCCCCGGGCCAACACAAATCTCAGCGGGGTAATTGGAGAGTAAGCATACCGTTTCTAACATCAGCACTACCAGCGGGCCCTGTTAGAGAGAGAGAGGGAAGATAGGAGAGAAGAAAGAGAGAGAGGATAGTGAGGAGAGGGGAGAGAGAGCGAGGAGAGAGAGAGAAAGCGAGCACACGTGGCTCGCTGGGTATTTTCGTAGCGTTTGACAGGGCTGCTTATACACTCCTGGAGAGAACGGAGGGCACCTGTCGACGAGTGGTAATGTTTTCCTCATAGTCGTAGGGAGAGATTTGTTACATGTGACTGGAATATCTGGTGGTTATGGGTTTTAATGAAGGGATGCTGTGTCCCAAAAATGTGCCCCGCTGCGTCCCAACAATCCAGGTCGCACACAGCTGATAATGTGCTGGAGTTTCTGGTGATAAATATTACTAGAGGAGATGGTTGCCTGTTAATCATTGTTGTATGCGTGCTTAACATTTTACCATGTGTTTTACTCTATTCAATATTTTCGATAATCATGAATCTTTAACAAATGATGTTTGCGTCAACCCTAGTACATGTGAAAAACATTTCTCCCAGCACACCATACACACGTATATGGGGTGTATGAAGTCCCCCTCCACTGTAGCCAACATCTGAGACTTGTGTAGGCCTTGAATGTCACTGATATATAGTCTGAATCATGAGAAATTACATTGAACACAACCAGATCCTCTCACTTTCTAATTCAAACCAATCGCTCTTCAAGCTGTGTCTTTCCACCCTCAGCCACCCAGAAATCATCCAGTCCCCCTTTTCAGTTGGAATGGAGAGCTAGAGATCCTCATGTAGGTTCTTCAGCTTAAGTGAAGTTGGCAGGGAGGCATGTGGAGCATCTAAAAACATTTCACTGGGCTTACAGTGGGAGTTAAGTCTAGGAAGGCCACAGAATAATGTTTCCTTAAGTCCATTTCACTTTATTGGTGTGTGTGTGTGTGTGTGTGTGTGTGTGTGTGTGTGTGTGTGTGTGTGTGTGTGTGTGTGTGTGTGTGTGTGTGTGTGTGTGTGTGTGTGTGTGTGTGTGTGTGTGTGTGCTTGCGTGTGTGGGACAATAGAAACAGATCCCTGGCTAATTATTGCTAAGGTGATGACAATACCAACCAAGTCACAATTAATTACGCCACAGATGTTTCTACGGGCCCCTTGCTGCCCCGCTCAACGTTTTATTTATGTTTTTTGGCATGGACACATTTTTCCCAAACAACAATTCTTTCCACCCATATTTTGGGCTTGTTTAGTCTGTATAGTGGCCTGTGTGGTGCTGGGAGTCCGGCTTCTACACACGCACGCGCGCACACACACACACACTCACTCACTCACTTCGCTATTAGTATCTCGTTACAGGGAGGATGGAGAGGGGGAGGGAAGGGGGCAGCTAACGTTTCTGACCTTGCTGCGTTATCACGTCTGGTGGGCCACCCGTCCTCCTCTACCCCTTCTGGGGTACCTGGCGCCCCCTCACCCTCCTCCTTCACAGAAGACTTGTATTTCTGAGAGGCGAGCCTGTGGTGGTCCGGGGGTCCCACAACATCCACCCACATGGTGTTTTCATTACATGTATGTTTGGGGAAGAGGAGGGGGGCTTTAGGAGGCAGGAGGCTGGGGAGGGGAGTGAAAGAGGAAAATCACCTAAACCCCCCTGCAATGTTTTGGGGTAAACACACGTCCCGGCAGCGCGCTGACTTCATTTGTAGGTATTTGTTTGTCAGTCGGGTACCGTCCAATAATAAATAGGCCACCATGCGTCTCAGTAACATCATTATACGTTGTCTCTGTCCCATGTGGACACTGTCGTGGAAATTCTGTACTGAGTAAGATTTCATTTCTAAATATACAACACAGAGGCAAGGCAGAGTAGGATCATGTGGCATTGTTTACTGGCTCTACTGTGGAAGGAGACAGAGCTGTTTAAAAATACCTTGCGGCCTTGCCCAGGATTCAAACCTAGTCCATATGCATCACACTCACACACACACACACGATATGCCGTCTTCCCCAAGGCTTCAACGGGTTTCAGTTCTGTTTTTAATGTTTTCCTTTCCCCCTCTTTCTATAATTAGATCAGTATAATGTCTGATTGAGACATGCAATGCTTCATTGAATATGTCTTATCTCAATTGCCCTGCCACACGCAGTCAGAGGTCCCCATGGGAGAGAGAGAGAGAGACTTTTATTTATTTCTGGTGCTAACATCCATTTAGAAGCAGAGGAGGAGGAGGATTTATTCCTTGAGAGAGGAGAGACACAAACACACACCGCCTCCAGGTTTTGGGTGGGTTGGTTATGTGGGGGATGTCACTGGCCACATTGTAAATCTGTACAGTATGTAACTGCCAGGTTGTTTATCGCGTATAAGAATGGAAGGGACAGAACCACGTTTTATTCAAAACCAAATTCTATCCAGTCCTCACGATTCCATCTGGAACCTGAATGGGGGGAGAAATCATTTTCGTAGAGAGTTGAAACAGTAAGAACTCCTGCTGATAACGGTAATAAAAGAAGTTGTCTTTCCACCTAAACAGGCTTTTATCCAAAGAGGGAGGACATGGTTCTCCTGTGTCATAATATACTTTTCACACAATTTAGGGTTTAGTTGAGTCAGGTGCAGTCCTCTGATTGAATTGTAAAGAGTAAAGAGGTTGAGAAGACCCAGTGGACATAGAATAGGGCTCTGGGACCTCCTTTATGAAGTCACTATGGAAGTCACAAATTACAGGAAGTACTGGGGAGAAGGAGCAGGGAGGTGTGTGTGTGTGTTCAGTGTGTGTGGTACGATAGCTCCCAGCTCCATATATTCTGGCTAAAAAAGCCAGCTCTTTTATTCAGATGTCCCTCCTAAATCTTGCTGCTGCACTACTGTGGTCCTGCCCTTGACAAAGCTGCTCCACAGCTCTACTGAATGGCCCTGGCTCCTACAATACACAGTACATTTCTGACACAATTAAAACAAGGGATGAAACCACAAAGAAGCCCCCAAACAATGGAGCCGGATGACAAAACAGCCAAAGGACTCACACTGGGCCGTTTGATTTAGCCATTGTTGGGAGGCACAATGTACACCACTCCAGGGCTTTTTTCTCACATACACCTCATGCCAATCAAGCAAGCCCCAGCACATAGCCCCAACACATTCCTTCCCAAAACCCTCCCCACCAACTCCCAGGCTACCAGCCACCCATCACTATCAAAGCTTTAAGTGAAATAAATCTGATAGTCGCTAGAGTATCCCTCACTAATAGCATCCCCTATATCAATCAGCTGTATGATTTGATCTGGGGTGACTTTTGAGGCGGTGAGATATTATAAAGAGGGCTGTGTTGTGAATAAGAGGGAGCTGATCAGGGATCAGGCTCAGCATATGGTCCCTGGCTGATGTCTCCTGTTCTGGAACAAAGGGGGAGGTGGGAAGGGAGGCAGCTGAGCCAAGCAGAGCTCCATACATCCCTCCCCCCCACCACCACCTCGCCTACCTCCTCCATTCTGCCATTAGGACTACACTTTGAAAAAAAGAAGCTATCTAGAATCTAAAAGGGTTCTTCGGCAGTCCACATTTGAGAACCGTTTGAAGAACGCTGTATGGTTCCAGGTAGAACACAGAGGGTTCTAAATGGAACCGTAAAAGGTTCTACATGTAACCAAAAAGAGTTCTCCTATGGGGACAGCCGAAGAACCCCTTTGGAACCCTTTTTTCTAAGAGTGTTGGAAACCAGCCAATAATGTATACAAACCCTAGATGGCTGATGATATGTATTGGCCATTGAGAGGTTTTTGAAGCCACCGGTCGGCCATATTGGCACTCCCCTCAGTAGGAGCAGTCCTCCATAGGAATTAATGGAATTCTACAGTATTTCAATTAAATGTTTTACGGTCAAAATTACATGTATTGAAGTATTTTTTTGTTGTAGAGGGGACGGTAACATTAGTAATAAAAAATATATATACTTTATGGAAAAGGTTTTTATATATTTTTTTATTTTTATGTTTAGCTCACATAATATAATTTAAGATTATGCATTAAGGTGTCTGTAATAGAATGAATGTGGCAAAAACGAATGTAGACATTAATAAATGCATTTCTAAAGCTTCCCCAAAAAAATACAACGTGAGGGAGTGCCAAGATGGAGGCTCAGGGGGCTTCAAAACAGCGCCCCCTATCAGTCATCTAGTGTATATATAAATCATTGGGACCAGCCCCGTGGACACTCAAACTAATAAGCGGCCCTCCTTTAATTTATCAGTCTTCATCAGTCTGTGTTTTATGCAAGTGTCCTCGCCGAGTTTATACATTCCCACAGTGCCTGTTGACCCAGCTGCCTTTGTCAAGTGGCGCTCCGGCAGGTGTTGTTTTCACCCGGGACCATGGCCACCCATGGCACTAATACAAACTGATGAGGGGCAATAGCCGTGGCTGACCCCTGCCCGCCTGACACTATTAACAGTGTTGTACCCCAATCCTCCAGGGACTAGCTGTCCCCCTTTTCTCTCTCTCTCACCCTGGTCTCTTTCTCCCAACTCCATCACTCTCCCACCCTCTCTCTTTCTGTCCCTCCTTCTCTCAGTTTTAACTACGTGCAGCCTGTCACAACAAAGGCCCAGAGTGTGGATGAGAAAAGGCACAGGGTTGGGTGGGTGCTGAAGGGAGCGGAGCATGGGAATCGCCCCCCACCCCTCCACCCCCCTAGAGACCCCCTCTAGGCTCTGGTACTGCCCCGGGACTGCCATCAGTCAATGTGGCTGTCAGAACAACACTCTCCCAGCCACGGTGTCCGACGCCCCACTCACATACCCCCAGAACCCTGACCAGGACCCCCTAACTCACTCACTCACTCACTCACACAACACAGGCCAGGAGCACCTCCTTTGAGCCCTAACCAACCACAGTCAGTAAGTCAGTTCATTCACAACCAGACCCCAATATCACATTCAGTTGTGGCTCCTGTCTGTGCATTGGTCATTATATCTCTATAGCATTATTTCTCTATAGCATTATCTCTCTACAGAATTAGAGGTCTCCCCAGCATTATCTCTCTACAGCATTAGAGCTCTCCCCAGCATTATCTCTCTACAGCATTAGAGCTCTCCCCCGCATTCTCTCTACAGCATTAGAGGTCTCCCCAGCATTCTCTCTACAGCATTAGAGGTCTCCCCAGCATTCTCTCTACAGCATTAGAGCTCTCCCCAGCATTCTCTCTACAGCATTAGAGGTCTCCCCAGCATTCTCTCTACAGCATTAGAGGTCTCCCCAGCATTCTCTCTACAGCATTAGAGCTCTCCCCAGCATTATCTCACTACAGCATTATCTCGCGACAGCATTATATTCTGTCTAGGATTATCTCGCTATAGCATTATCTCGCGACAGCATTATATTCTGTCTAGGATTATCTCGCTATAGCATTATCTCGCGACAGCATTATATTCTGTCTAGGATTATCTCGCTATAGCATTATCTTGCGACAGCATTATATTCTGTCTAGGATTATCTCGCTATAGCATTATCTCGCGACAGCATTATATTCTGTCTAGGATTATCTCGCTATAGCATTAGATGTCTCTACAGCATTATCTCTACAGCATTCTCTCTCAGCGTTATTTATCTACAGCATTAGGTCTCTAGGTCTCTACAGCGCCCAGAGAGTCCAGCAGGCAGAGAGTCCAGCAGGCAGAGAGTCCAGCAGGCAGAGAGTCCAGCAGGCAGAGAGTCCAGCATCATTATCATCATAACAGACTCTACACACATGCACTGGCCACTCCACAGCACTCCCACCAGGCTCTCTGTTTTCCATACCACTACCACTGTGTGTGTGTGTGTGTGTGTGTGTGTGTGTGTGTGTGTGTGTGTGTGTGTGTGTGTGTGTGTGTGTGTGTGTGTGTGTGTGTCTGATGGATATGTCAATACACTGCCTGGCTGAGGCTTGTCTTGCTTCATTAGTCGATGCTGTTTGGCCCCATCCACACACACAGAAACGCACACAAGCTAACAGGCATTTCACATTTGAATTCCATCACGTAGAACGCTCCTATATTATTTCCAGGTTTTTGAGCCCGGGCTGTAGCGTGATATGAAATGATCATACTCTAAGCCTCCTTTGGGCCAGTGCGTGTGTTCAATGTTTGTCTTGTTATGAGATGATCACAATATGTCTGTTTAGTATGCTGCCTGTTGGCAGTGTGGTTGGATATGTTTGCGGGTGTGTGCTACATCTGTGTGTGTGTGGGGTGTTTGAGTCTCCTGTCATGCTGAATTGCAGCAGCGAATGGCTGTTCCCGGTGGCCTGTTCCCGGTGGCCTAGACACACACACACACACACACACACACACACACACACACACACACACACTCCTCAGTGGAAACAAAACCCTGGTCCAGCCATTCAGTCAGTCCACCATTCCTCCAGTCTCCCAACCTCTGATGCTCCAAATGAATTATTATACTCAAAAACTCATTATCAACATTCCAGAAACAGAATATTCCAGAAAGAACCCTGTCACACAGAGTCTCTCCGTACTCAAACATTCATTCTCCCCATGACTCCTTTCCATCAAATCAATGTTATGTAAAGGCACATTCTGGTGGAGCCGTTTCCTCTTCTCTGTTGTGTATGGTTAAGTGTTCTGCTGCTATGGCACCACTGCTGCTGCCTCTATTGTGTGTGTGTGTGTGTGTGTGTGTGTGTGTGTGTGTGTGTGTGTGTGTGTGTGTGTGTGTGTGTGTGTGTGTGTGTGTGTGTGTGTGTGTGTGTGTGTGTGTGTGTGTGTGTGTGTGAGAATATGGTGTGTGAAAGAAAGGCCACATATCCGTATGTAATGCCTCAGAACAGTGTGCATGAGCCTTTAGAGTGTGTGACCGTTGCCCTCCCTGTGTGGCCCCTGCAGGCCCGCGGTCCCTAAGGAGTGTCAGAGACAGGTGGAGGCCCCGGAGCTGCTGGGAACGGCCTGCTCACGGCAGTGTAAGAACGGACACTGCACCCCCACCGGGAAGTGTTGCTGCAGCACCGGCTGGGAGGGACCCTTCTGCAGAGTGGGTGAGTCAGAGGAAAGTGCTGTTTGAAGTGTTCAACCATAACCTAGAATATTAGTATAACATTACATAATAACCCTCTGCAGAGTAGCTGAGACCTACTGTATAACAAGAGTTACACAATAATGTAAAGAATTCTACTGTATATCTTGAGTAATGTTGATATTTATCAAATAGACTACTTTGGATCCATGGTGGACCCACATAAAGTGTTTATGAATGTTTTGTTATCGCTTGTCAAGATATCCTCTCTCTCTCTCTCACAGCTAAATGCGAGCCGGCCTGTCGTAACGGAGGCGTGTGTGTTGAGCCCCACAACTGCCTGTGTAAGAGTGGCTACTCGGGCGCCCAGTGTGAGAAGGGCGAGCGGGGCATGCCTAGCGACCAGGAGAAGGACGGCATCCTGGACCACATCATAGACATGACCTCGTACCTGCTGAACCTCACTAGCTACATGGTATAGGGGCATGGGGAGGGGGTCCACTCCCACCGCACCCCCCCCGGCCCCCTTACTCAACCACCGGAGAAGCCCAAGCAGAGCCTCCCTCCTCTGTGATTCCCCCCTGGAGACACCCCCCTGTCTGGATGTACCCTGTCCCCGTCAACACCCAGACTCTGGTCATCTTCCTGCCCATAAGCTCCGGTAGGCTACGTACACCAGGCATCCAGGCCAAGCATCCCTCCAGAGACCATCACACAGACAGACACAGCAACGTGATGGTCTAATGGTTGGACCTCCACTGTGGCTACATAAGCTCTTTTATACTCTTCTTCTCCAGGAGAAAGTTCCTCTCCTTCTCTCTCTGGAAGCCCCATGCAGATGACTTGATATTAGCACTGCACCCCTGCTGAGAACAGAGGGAGACCCCCTCGCGGTTCTCTCCACACAACAACAAATAAACAGCGTCCATTTTGACTGAAGCCTTACAGAGAGCGAAGGGGAGTCGGCTGAGCTGAAACACGGCGAGGCGGGCGGAGGCGTGGTGACTTAACTTATCCCCCAGGACTGGAGAGTGGACAGGCCAATACTGAGGATTAGCTTTGGGTCTGCCTTCACCAACAAAACCCAGCCTATATACAGCCTTTAAATGAACATGCCAATCTCTTCAGCATCAGCAATGCAATAATACTGACACTGACTGAAGAGTTTCTGATAATCTTACTGTGCCGTGTATAGAGCCCCATACAGAGTCCTGTACTATCTTGTTTAAAGGCGCTAATATGAACGACCAATAGACCAATGTCACAGTAATAATAATGATTATTGTTATTTTGACCCACTGTTTTCTCCGGGTGATGTTTTGTGGGCACATCTTCATAGAAAAAGCTACGTTATGATACAGCGGTATAGATTTGTTGTTCATCGCTCACTTGACATGCTGCCAATGTACAGAATGGATCCATAGCTGAAGAATGAGTGTCTTTGAACTCAACAGGTGTCTATAGATCTATAGAGTTTATATGGCTGTGTCCCTAATGGCACCCTATTCCCCGTATAGTGCACTACTTTTGGCCAGAGCCCTATGGGCCCACGTCAAAAATAGTGAGCTACATACGGAACAAGGGTGCCATTAGGGACAGAGTCTATGACATTGTTAGGATAGAGCTCATAGCTTTGCACTCCCAATGTCAACGGCAGTTTCATACATTTGAAATGGAGTCATCAACTCCACGCACTGTAATGTAATGTTTTTTGTGTTTCACAATCAAGGGCAGACGATTATGTTGGGACTAGTACGGTGTCATACAGCAGTGACATTGTCGCACATTAACACAGTGGCACGCAGCAGGTCAAATCTCACTCTTGTTCTCTCACACTGAACACACACACACACACTCGCTACACAACTTCATTGGTAGTTATAAAGGGACAGAAGCTGATGTATATTTCATACAATAAGAGCTGAACTAAGTACTACTTAGCCTTGCTAAATAATATAGCATTACTATTGTTTTGATAGAGGAGGGTTTATTTTTTTAACTGTGATAATGTATGGGAGAGGACGGTGTTTGTAGAAAGTGGTTTTGCATTAAGCTTTAAAAAATCGTGTTTTTTTCCCCCATGTCTTTTTTTTTGCTAACACAAAATGTATGCAGTGTTTTTCCACTGTATAAAAACACACAGCGACACGTGCAGTACAGATCAGCACCGTGTGTTAAAGGCCATGCATGTCTACACCTGAATGGAAGAGTTTGGAACCGATCACTGAGACACAACAGAAGGCTCGCTCTGTGTTTCCTTCCCGTAGTACGCCTCTGTCTGTGGCGTTCAACTGCAGCATAACGGTCGGTGTTTGGTCTTTGTTTTAGAAATGATCCAAGTTTCGCTAGGCCACCAACTTATTGGAGCCTGTTCTCAGTCGGATGAGAAGAGTTCCTCCAGGTAGATCAGATGAAAGATGGTTTCACACCAGACGCTCTACTCTACATACTGTGAGACGTTCAGATAAGACAGATGGAATGATAAAATGTGTCAAGTATGAACCCAGACTTCTTTGATCCACTTTGTGGTGAACTGTGATCCCTTAACAAATGAACAGCATGAAGAAGACTTTGCTCATCTCAAAGCCAGGGATCTAAACCGTCTTCGGCGAGCCAAACGACAATTAAAAAAGACTCTAATTATGTTGGAGCCCATCGATGTGTTGTCGTTCTTCTGAAGACTGTATAAAACACATCGCATAACGCCACTAATCTACAGGTTGATCAGGATTGGTTCATTTGATATAGTGCCATTGCAAATACCATATTAATCTTGAGTCTCCTGACAGTAGTTGAGCAAAGAGCAAAGCAACCTCTTACATCTTGTGCCAACGTTGTCTTTTTTAAGTGCCTGCCCCCCACACAATTGGAATGTCTTTATTTCTATGATCATATTTTGTTTTGAGTTCCCGTTCTAAGCATGGTTAGAAGTGTTCAGGGTTTTCCAATTCCTCTCACTCTCTCTCTCTGTTTTGTTTTCTCCTCTGTAACTTCAATGACAGCAGTTGTTGAACCTCTGTCTCGCCAGTGTTCTCTCTGGTCTATAATGCGTCAAATGGAACTCATGCTGTAAAGTCGATATTATAATTTTAGCACTTAATGTGAAACTTGCATTTTAGCTGCTGAGACGGCGTGGTGTGAATAAAATAGAGTAACCGTTTTCATTATTTAAGTAGTTACGCAAACAAAGTTATTTAAGTTCTCTACAATTGTTTTTGCCGCTGTATGTGATGATTTTGATTTTGATCATGTATTGTAAATAAAACCTAGGGCTATCTTTGTTTCTTTTCAGAAATATCTATATGTCTATTAAAGTTTATAGCATGTCTGAAAACCTCGTCACAGTGTCTGTTTGATGATGACGTTTAGGATGACGATGTAGCATAGAGCAGAATTCTTCTTCTTGAATAACAACCCGTAGAAAATAGTCATAGAATCTATTCATTCTATTTCTATGTGACTAACAATCCTTGATTCAGCAGGAAAGGAAATGATAGGTTGTTGCAGGATGAAATGGAGACAGATTGAGGCCTTCTGCCAGGGTGTGGAACAGTGACCTCACCTTAAATGTATCCTGGTAATGTTAGATCTGAGCACACAGAGGTTGTTTACAGGAGCTAGTCTATTTGGCCTTAGATTTCTAGATTTCTGAGATTGACATGTCGAGCCGGACAGTCTTCTACTGTTCTACGAGTGTAAATCAATAGCGTAACATCCTTCCACTATTAGTATTAACAGTATAAGCAAGTGATGGTTGCTTAGTAAAAGAACACTATCCATTGACATAGGTTGCCCCCACTGTCTGTCTGTCTGTTGTGGCCCAGTGCTGGGAAGTGCTTCTTTTCATGTACGTCACTGAGCATTTCACTATTATTCTACACCTGTTGTTTACGAAGCATGTGACAAATAAAATTTGATTTGACTCACCAAATGTCCACCGTCACAGAAGGTTTTTTCTCTAGCTAGGTAAAGTGTACAGAGGGATGTTGAGAAAATGTTTGGGGAAAGCCAGCCCAAGGGCCAACGTGGATCCTCGGCCAAAGTTTTACCTAAAGTTTACTTGAATTGAAAAGTCTGTTAAGCTACTGTTCAGAGAGGGAGGGAGAACGAGAGAGGAAAGGAAATGATAGGTTGTTGCAGGATGATTACAAATGGAGACAGATTGAGGCCCGTTTAAATCAAATCAAATTGTATTTGTCACATGCTTTCTGAACAACAGATGTTGACTAAGAGCTTACTTACGGGGCTTTTACTTACGGGTCTTCTATAAACTGTCTCCTCCCCTTCATCTACACTGATTAAAGTGGATTTAACAACTGACATCAATAAGGGATCATAGCTTTCACCTGTAAGTAAGCATGGGACAAATACAATTTGATTTGGTTTGATTCACCTGGTCAGTCTACGTCATGGAAAGATCAATGTGTTCTTGTACACTCTGTGTATACGGGGCACCAGTACCGAGTCAATATGCAGGGGTATGAGGTAATTGGGGTAGATATGTACATATAATGTGGGTAGGGAAGTTACTAGGCAACAGGATAGACAGTAAACAGTACAGCAGCATATGTGATGAGTCAAAAGAGTTAGTACAAAAGGGGTCAATGCAGATAGTCCAGGTAGCTATTGATTACTATTTAACTATTTAACGGTCTTATGGCTTGGGGATATAAGCTGTTCAGGTTCCTGTTGGTTCTAGACTTGGTACATCGGTACCGCTTGATTGTGCCCACATTTTTAGACAGGTGTAAACTATCAAGACACATTGTGATCAGATCTTCCAGCCCACCTCCGGAGGAAGTCAAGCACGCATTGCATAGATGGATCTGGACAGGGAAACTGGTTATTATCCCTCCCTCTAAAACCATTGACAGGTGGCACCATTGACTGTCATTAATATGTGAATTCAAATAAATAAATACATATTTGTTCGAAATAATATCTGTCAAATCATTTGCATACAGGGAAGGACCAGGAAAATATGGTCACAATACGGACACAGCAGACCGATAAGAGTCACAATTGAAAAAATGTGGACAAGATCAGGACACAGGACGCCTGTTAGCTCCAGGTATAAACGAGACTAGGGAGAGAGACATATGTCCCTGATATAGACTTGATAGACTAGAGCACTAGAAGATATTTAGTGAATGTCATTGGAAGACATACAATGGCCATGGAGTTCAGTACTACTTCCCCAGGATTTCCTTTTCAAAGAGTTGTTATGGTGAGAATGTTGATAATGTTACATCCTGTAGTTATAGTACACAAAGGGGTTCTCCGGCTGTCCCCATAGGAGAACCCTTTGAAGAACCCCTTTTGGATCCAGGTAGAACCCTTTTTGGTTCCAGATAGAACTCTTTTGGGTTCAATGTAGAACCCTCTGTGGAAAGGGTGTCTGCACGGAACCCAAAAGGGTTCTACCTGGAACCAAAAGGGATTCTTCAAAGGGTTCTCCTATGGGGACAGCCGGAGAACCCTTTTTGGTTCTATAGCAGCCTGTTTTATAAGTGTGTAGGTTTAAGGCCTACGTGTCATTAAAGCACCTTAATAACATTTCCCAGACTAAATGCATTGAGCATGAAGCTCAGACCTAAACTCTTAATTTCACCTCTCCCTACACACACACACACACACACACACACACTCACAAATACATACACACAAACACACTGAAGCAACAGCCATCACCGATGGCATTATTAATTCCCTTCTGGAAATATCAATCAAGCTCCCTGGTTGTAACGATAGTGGAGGTGGACCACCCACCTCACCACACAGTCCTCTCAGGCAGCTCCCTCCTTATTCAGAGTAATGCAATACTAAGTTGTCTGTGCACTGTTTAGAGCCAATCAAAATTGCGTAAAGTGGAACTGGGCAATTGTGCTTCAAGGTCCAAGCAGCTAGCAGGCAGCGTATATTTTAGTTTATACACTATCTGTGGCATGAATCATGACTTTTCATTTGGAATAGTTTTCTTTTCCCCCATCCCATAGGGCCCTGGCCGGCATATCTGTCATAAACAGTGTAACCCAGCACTTTGAATAAACATGAGGAGTCTGTATGCTAAATATTTGTAGGACCAAGATGGCTAGAAGTGCATGTTATAATATTGTATACATGAGCTGAAGAGGTAGTCCAACCAAATACGATGGGAGGACAGACAAACAGAGGGAGACAGACAGAGAAAGAATGACAAAACATTTGACTCTTTGTGATTTGAACGGGAAAGAATACATTTAATCCTTTTCCCCAGAAACATTTTATTTCAGTGAGTATAACTTTTATAGAACTGCAATACCTCTCAGAACAAATGTAAATCTTTTGTTTCAAAATGTTGCTTTTCAAAAATCGGACCACAACCTGTCATTATCGTATTGGGTAGTATAGGGGACTGAAATGGTATATTTATCCTAAATAGTGCACTACTCTTGTCCAAACCACACAGGGCTACCTCATAAGGCCCTGGCCTAAATAGTGCACTATAGTGAGCTCCAAATGTATTTGGACAATGACACATTTTGTTGTTGTTTTTGCTCTGTACTCCAGCACAGCACTTTGGATTTGAAGTAATACAACGACTGTGAGGTTCAAGTGCCGACTGTCAGCTTTAATTTGAGGGGAATTTCATCCATATCGGGTGAAACGTTTAGAAGTTACAGCACTTTTTGTACATAGTCCCCCTATTTTAGGGGACCGAAAGTTTTGGGACAAATTCACACGTATGTGTATTAAAGTAGTAGAAAGTTAAGTATTTGTTCCCATATTCATAGCACACAATCACTACATCAAGCTTGTGACTCTACACATTTGTTGGATGCATTTGCTGTTTGTTTTGGTTGTGTTTCGGATTATTTTGTGCACAATAGAAATGAATGGTAAATAATTTAGGAGATTATGGAGTCACTTTCATTGTAAATAAGAATAGAATATGTTTCTAAACACTTCTACATTCATGTGGACGCTACCATGATTACGGATCATCCTGAATGAATCGTGAATTATGATGAATGAGGTTACAGACGCACAATGCTAGCTTTCCCTGTTATTGTAATGGTGAGAGGTTAGCATGTCTTGGGGGTATGATATTTGTGCGTCTGTAACCTTCTCATTCATCATTATTCACGATTCATTCAGGATGATCAGTAATCATGGCAGCGTCCACATTCACGTAGAAGTGTTTAGAAACATATTCTATTCTTATTTACAATAAAAAAGGACTCCAAAATGACACAATACATTATCACTCATTATTATTTAAAGCTGGCAGTCTGCACTTTAACCTCAGTCCTTGTATCATTTCAGATCCAAAGTGCTGGAGTACAGAGTCAAAACAACCACACATGTGTCACCGTCACAATGTTTTTGGAGCTCACTGTACATGGGGAAAAAGGTGTTCAGAGGACTACTGATGTTTCTCCATATATCATATAGTAGTTCTGCAGCGCTGCAACAGATGCCTAGTAATACAGTCTAGCCGTAGACATGATGGCCGAGGCCACTAAGGTCTGTCAATGAATATTTCTTGGAAGGGAGGGTACCGGATACAAATGATCATCATGGCATCTGCTCCAGTCTGACTTGACATCTGAACAGACTCCTTCAGGATGAATCATGGTTTCCATAGTAATCTAATCATACAGTTCCATTTTACAATACCGCAACAACTGGCGACCGAAGGATACACCGTACAGATATGCTGTACGCTAGGCTCTCAGTACTAAAACAACACATTTTACTGCACCTATCTGGTGTACGTGACGTAAAAACATAAATTTAATCAGTGCTTGTGTCATATGTAATGAAGCGTTTATGTCATGCTATGGAGAGGACATATCATAACAGCACGAGAAAGATGATTTATCAAGTTGGGTGGATTTATGTACATTATCTACATTGCTCTCATGTTTCCAGTATTCCTATTGCTCTATTGGCTGATTTAAAACAACACGGCCCACACCGCTTTGTAACAATATTGATTTATGTGCGAGAGCTGGATTTGGCCTGTATAAACATCGATGGTGGTTTCCGTGTGTGTCAATCCCCTGGTTGTGTATCTGGTTTTGTCACACCCCTAATTGCGTAGTGTATTCTATTACTTCATGTGTTTACATGGCTGACTCAGGGAGTACTACTGGTGTAGTGCGTGACCGACCCAGGCAGCTGAACTCTCATATTCCCCGAGCCACTGACTGATGAAGACATGCTTTCCTACAAATGTGCACCTTTCTTTTATCCCCCCCCCCCTAAACATTCCTCCCAAACCCTTATCACATATCAAAACAAGGCAGAACCAAATCACTGCCCGCCATGTGTCGTGTTTGATTGTGAGCCTATATCTCTCTCGCTCTCTTAGCCTGAGAAGTCTTGGTTTTTTGGCATCTAAACTGAAAAAAAGGCCTCTCTCTCTCCCCCTCCCTCCCTCTCTCTCTGGCCCTGGATCCAGATCCCTGTTTACCTTTTCTAGGCCACCGCACTGACTCGCATCCATGAAATGATGCAATTAAGGTTCCCACTGGGGAGCAATCTGTCATGTAAACACAGAACGGGGTTGCAGGCAGGGAGGATCGGCCCAGGGAGACAGGTAGGTAGGAAGGAGACAGGTTGAGGATGGGAGGAGAGAGATGGAGGAGGAGAGAGGGCTAGAAAGGGGGGAGGAAGGGAAGGGAGGGAGGGAAGGAGTGGTGCGATGCGTACCCTTTTTGCTGCAGTGGGGCCGTACATTTTAATTAATACAAAAGTGTCAGCTCACACACTAGTGGAGGAAGACAAGGGAGGAGGAGCTAGACTCCCCTCCAGACTCACTGTGTATGCACCTGTCAATAAAACACACCTCTGTCTGTCTGTCTGTCTGCTCCCTCCCTCCCTCCCTCCCTCCCTCCCTCCCTCCCTCCCTCCCTCCCTCCCTCCCTCCCTCCCTGCCTCCCTCCCTCCCTCCCTCCGTACGTCCGTACGTCTGTCTGTCCGCTTCCTCCTACTGTATGTATGTTTGCTTCCTCTTTCTGGCTGTCTGCGTCCTCCCTCTGTCTGTCTGCTCCCTCCCTCCCTCCCTCCCTCCCTCCCTCCGTCCGTCCGCCCGTCCGTCCGTCTGTCCGTCTGTATGTCTGTGATTCTCAGCAGAGCTAGGTAAACAACTGCTGTGGGTCGGAATGGACCACCTAGGTACAAGTTTCCACGTTGAGGTAGGCTTTTCAAACGAATGCGGATACATTTTCCCAAACACATTAAAAAGAGTTGTGCAAATGGATTATGGGGGCGCTGGCGTGGCGCATTGTTATATTAATCTGTATACACTGCGTCTCGTCTTGGCACGGAGCTGTGTTTGCCTTATTCTGTTAATCTGCCCGTCTCATCGGAGCTTACATCACTGAGAGTCAACACTTCCATCCACCCCAGCCCCACTGAGAGTCAACACTGTTCCATCCACCCCAGCCCCACTGAGAGTCAACACTGTTCCATCCACCCCAGCCCCACTGAGAGTCAACACTGTTCCATCCACCCCTGCCCCACTGAGAGTCAACACTGTTCCATCCACCCCAGCCCCACTGAGAGTCAACACTGTTCCACCCACCCCAGACCCACTGAGAGTCAACACTGTTCCATCCACCCCTGCCCCACTGAGAGTCAACACTGTTCCATCCACCCCAGCCCCACTGAGAGTCAACACTGTTCCATCCACCCCTGCCCCACTGAGAGTCAACACTGTTCCATCCACCCCTGCCCCACTGAGAGTCAACACTGTTTTACCCACCCCTGCCACACTGAGAGTCAACACTGTTCCATCCACAATAGCCTCATTGAGAGTCAACACTGCTCCACCCACCCCAGACCCACTGAGAGTCAACACTGTTCCATCCACCCCAGCCACACTGAGAGTCAACACTGTTCCATCCACAATAGCCTCATTGAGAGTCAACACTACTCCACCCACCCCAGACCCACTGAGAGTCAACACTGTTCCATCGACCCCAGCCCCACTGAGAGTCAACACTGCTCCATCCACCCCAGCCACACTGAGAGTCAACACTGCTCCATCCACCCCAGCCCCACTGAGAGTCAACACTGCTCCATCCACCCCAACCCCACTGAGAGTCAACACTGCTCCATCCACCCCAACCCCACTGAGAGTCAACACTGTTCCATCCACCCCAGCCCCACTGAGAGTCAACACTGTTCCATCCACCCCAACCCCACTGAGAGTCAACACTGTTCCATCCACCCCAACCCCACTGAGAGTCAACACTGTTCCATCCACCCCAACCCCACTGAGAGTCAACACTGCTTTACCCATCCCAGCCCCACTGCTAACACTGGAGCCCTGGGGTCAAGCGGGCAGAGATGTGTGTGTGTGTGTGTGGGAGAGGAGGGTGTGTGTGTTGACCTCAGTGACACACACACACCAGAGAGGGGTTAGCAGGTTGAAGAGTCATGTCCACACCCTGACCACCTTAACAGGACAACGTCCCTCTGTGTATACTCTGTATAGTTCATTTCCCCTCAGAAAAGAAGCTCAAGGCATTGGTTGCCAGACGCAAAGAGCAAACCCTCCTCTTCCGCCTTCTTTTTCCAAACACTCTGCCTGTCTCATACATAATTGCTGTTCAAACAGTGGGTGACTAAGCTTGGCTCTGCTCCAGAGCTCCCCGCCCAGAGAGAACGGGAGAAAGAGGACAAGGTACAGGTGGAGTTCTATGCTACCAAAGATGTGGTTTTCCTTCTGTGTTCTGGCTGGCAGCTTGACTGTGTGTGTGTGTGTGTGTGTGTGTGTGTGTGTGTGTGTGTGTGTGTGTGTGTGTGTGTGTGTGTGTGTGTGTGTGTGTGTGTGTGTGTGTGTGTGTGTGTGTGTGTGTGTGTGTGTGTGTGTGTGTGTGTGTGTGTGTGTGTGTGTGTCTGTGTGTGTGTGTGTGTCTGTGTGTGTGGGGTGTTTATGAGTCTCCTGTCATACTGAATTGCAGCAGCAAATGGCTGTTCCTGGTGGCCTGTTCCCGGTGGCCTAGACACACACACACACACACACACACACACACACACACACACACACACACACACACACACACACACACACACACACACACACACACACACACACACACACACACACACACACACACACACACACACACACACACACACACACACGTCCTCAGTGGAAACAAAACCCTGGTCCAGCCATTCAGTCAGTCCACCATTCCTCCAGCCTCCCAACCTCTGATGCTCCAAATGAATTATTGTACTCAAAAACTCATTATCAACATTCCAGAAACGGAATATTCCAGAAAGAACCCTGTCACACACAGAGTCTCTCCGTACTCAAACATTCATTCTCCCCATGACTCCTTTCCATCACATCAATGTTATGTAAAGGCACATTCTGGTGGAGCCGTTTCCTCTTCCCTGTTGTGTATGGTTAAGTGTTCCGCTGCTATGGCACCACTGCTGCCTCCTCTATAGCCAAAGGAATAATCCTTGGTTACAGATGTAAGATCTTAATTTGAGCCAGTAAACTACAGCAGGAAAAATAATCCTGCAGCAACAGGAAATGTGAATTATTATGTGGATTATAATACATTTTGTGTAGGGGTTGATACCTTTTTTATTAGGGCATATCAAGTCTGTCATCTAAACCTAGAATACACTACAAGTTTGCATTTCCTGCTGTACAGGAAAGATCTCAGCAACAAAAGTGTGATCAAATAAAGATCCTACATCTGTAGGTACAGAAACGGGCTGTGGAGGTGTTGTGATGTGTTGTGTTGTGTGCATCTCTACCCTAATCTCTCCCAAAGCTCTGTGTCCAATGGCTGTTTTCTGTTCTGTTCTCTGTTCTATTCTCCCTGCTGTCCCCACAGTCTCTCTGTACACCATGTCCTTCCAGTCTGAATGAAGCCAAAAGGCATCTGTGGCATGGTTGGATAGAACCTGATCTCAGAGCATTTTGTATTATTCTGTACGTAAATCCGAGACACACAGTTTAGTATGATACTGTATGTACGTTTCGTATGGTATGTATTAATTTGTGAATGTCCATCATCCATTTTGTATGATATTTTATCAATTACAATTTGTATGATATGTTAGGAATTGCCATTTGTACAATATGTTACAAATTGTAATTCAAATTCACAAAACATACAATATGTTACAAATGTATTAAATGTATGATATGTTACAAATTCCATTTGTTGTTAGCAAACTTTAGCTAGGTGGCTAAGTGGCTAAGTGGCTAAGGTTAGAAGTTAGGTCAAAAGGTTCAGGGTTAGGGAAAGGATTAGCGAAAAGGGTTAAGGTTAGGGGAAGGGTTACCTAACATGCTAAGTAGTTGCAAAGTAGCTAAAAAGTAGTTGCAAATTAGTTAAAATGCTAAAGTTGTCTGTAATGAGATTCGAACACTGAACTCTTGGGTTGCTAGATGTTCGCTATATACGCCCACCCAACCACCCTCCTTAAATTTTTGCCTTAAGTAACGTTCTGTCTTATGTAACCATATACACATCACATATCATATTCATTTGAGGAGAAAAACTGTGATTTTCATGGATAAACCCATCAAGCAGGCACTGGAAGAGCATAAAAAGTCAAGCACTCAGAAGGCAAAAATAAAAATTGCCCTGCATAAAAAAAACAGCTGGAAAAAAGCAAGCCAAGACAAACCACACTGAACAACAACAAAAACTGTCCTGCTTAAGAAAAGAGCCAAAACAAAGCACATTGAACCAGAAGATTAAAATTCCTCCAACGAGGAAAACTTCTGCATTGTGTGCATGGAGCACTTTAACAATTCCAAGTCCAAGGAGGTCTGGGAGCAGTGCTGGGAATGCAAATGATGGGCCCACCAAGCCTGTACCCCAGGACAGCCATACCAATGTCACAACTGTGACTCTGATTGTGTCACATCCAGTCACACACACAGACACGCATGCGCGTACATCACACACACACCACAAATATTCAGTTGTTGAGTTTAGCATAGTTGTTGTTGGTTGAAAAGACCATTTAGTGGAGGGGAAAATAATAAACATTTTATTATTTACATTTATTATTATTTCTACCAAACGAAATGTTGAACATGGCAATGTTGCTCTCATGATCTCAATAAAGGTGTACAATAATTAGTTGCGTGCCATGATTTATGCACTTTTTCATTCTGTTACAATTCACCCCAAGCACTGTTACAACTAACCCAGACCATGGGGTAAATTGTAACACTTCACTCCTTGTACTTAAGAAAACACCATGAATTTGCGGTTTGATTTACATATATTATAACTACACCAATTTGTAAAGGACATGTGTAGGTTGTTTGTATCAAGTTTTGAATATACTACCATAAACGATCTCTGAGAAACTGACGAAAAGGTAAAAAGTGTTACAACCATCCCCAGTCTCCCCTACATTCAGCTTGTCTTCTGTCATTAGCATATACAGTACCAGTTAAGAGTTTGTACACACCTACTCATTCAAGGGTTTTTCTTTATTTTTACTATTTTGTATATTGTAGAATAATAGTGAAGACATCAACACTATGAAATAACACATTATGGAATCATGTAGTAACCAAAAAAGTGTTAAACAAATCAAAATATATTTTATATTTGAGATTCTTCAAAGTAGCCACCCTTTGCCTTGATGACAGCTCTGCACACTCTTGGCATTCATTCAACCAGCTTCACCTGGAATGATTTTCCAACAGTCTTGAAGGAGTTCTCACATATGCTGAGCACTTGTTGGCTGCTTTTCCTTCACTCACTTCACTGATTTGTATAAAACTTTTTTTGCTTACTACATGATTTCATATGTGTTATTTCATAGTTTTGATGTCTTCACTATTATTCTACAATGTAGAAAATAGTAAAATAAAGAAAAACCCTTGAACGAGTAGGTGTGTCCAAACTTTTGACTGGTACCGTATTCACAGTACAGTACAGTACCCTAGAAGACTAAATGAATCCTTGCTCACTAGAATAATGTCGTAAATCGATAGAATGAATGTTTCAATCTGGTTGACATCGGTAAAGTTTTCTCATCCATCCACGTTTCAGGACAGTGGAGAAACTGCCCTTAAATAAAATTACATCTAAATGACATCAGTTTGACCGGTTGTAAGGAAATAGAAACCTGTGAAAAAGACCCAACATGTTTCTGATCAGATTTCAGTTCAGCTTGGATGCATATTTTATGTGGTTGAAATACTATAAAATGGTGTCCTACACATGTTTTTAGCAGATGTTATTGCGGGTGTAGTGAAATGTAGTGAAATGTTTGCTGATAGCACCTCTACAGATGGTACAGTATCTAACTACTCAATCACATTCTCTGAAGATGCTAAAAAAAAGAAATCATATTTCTCTACTCCTGTTCCCAAGTCAAAATTGAGCATGCATTTGGTGTATAATTTTTTGTCAAGAAATGCTTAATTCGGAGTTAATACTATGGCTATCTGAACCGTATTTTAAGTTCATATCTTGTGACTGCCTCACAGCATAGCCGGCACTGCTATCATGCTATCATCTTTGACCAGATCTTTCCCAAACATTCATTTTCTGTCCCTCCCTTCTCTTTATTTCCAACTCTCCATTTTGTAGCTTTGCTCTAATTGAATTAAACTCTGACATTGCCCTTTTTGCCTCTGTAGATCGAAGTTAACTTTTTCTGCCTGCTCTCAAAAGCGTTTGGTGACTGGCTGTAGGCTATTAGGCACGCATAAAGTTAGGCCCTAAAGATTAGGCTTATGCACTAATGCCAGATAGACAAAAATAATGAAAGAAAAATCTGAATGTAGCCTATAGATATAAATTGCACAAGAACGATACATTTATGGATTTTTAGGTATTGTTTTCTCTTTATTCAACCCGCCCTTCATCCATACAATATTTCATGACCCTAAACCAACCCTTCAGCCACACAACATTTCATGACCCTAAACCAACCCTTCATCCACACAATACTTCATGACCCTAAACCAACCCTTCATCCACACAACATTTTATGACCCTAAACCAACCCTTCAGCCACACAATACTTCATGACCCTAAACCAACCCTTCATCCACACAACATTTCATGACCCTAAACCAACCCTTCATCCACACAATATTTCATGACCCTAAACCAACCCCTCATCCACACAATACTTCATGACCCTAAACCAACCCTTCATCCACACAATATTTCATGACCCTAAACCAACCCTTCATCCACACAATATTTCATGACCCTAAACCAACCCTCCCCACTGCAGGTTATAAGTCACCCCCTCATCACTAGTGTGTGTATGTATGTGTGTATGCATGCATGCGTGTGTAGGCCTATGCATGTATGTGTGTGTGTGACCTCAAGTATGTGTGTGCATCCGCCGGAAGGGAGCTAAATTTACCAACTGACTGGGTGAGTTGAGTCAGAGTCAGTCGTTGAACCCACATCCATCCAGTGACCAGACCACATAGTGATGGATGGAGTGATACTTCAGACTTCCCCCTCTTCCCCCACTCCTCCCATCGCAGGTGTCCCTCCCGTCTGGTGACCTGACCCTTGACCTATGCCCTCTCACACCTGGGAGACTCCTCCCACTGCAGCACGCCCTATGAACTCTGACCCCAGCCTGTTGTCACTCTGCCTGGCTACCTGCTAAACACATTAGGACCTAGTCCAGGAGCTGGTTGGTACCAGAACTTTCTTTGTGTTCTGAAATAAAGAGCCAGAGGGTTGATTCTGATTGGAATGTTGCTTAGGGTCTATTGGAGGTGGGTAGAGACCAAGGATTTGAAAGCAAGTTACTATTTTTAACTGTCTCAGAGTAGGAGTGCTGATATAGGATCAGTGTTGCCTTTTAGATGATTATGCATAAGATTAAATGGACAGGGAAAACCTGATCCTAGATCAGCACCTCTACTCTGAGATGCTTTATGGGCCCTTGCCTATAGGAGACGGTGCTACAAGGGGAAAAAAGGGGTCGTCTATCTTCCTGAAGCAGACAGAAGGTGGCAGTCCTCCCTCACAACTCTGGTTGACTGAACCACACTGACACCCTTAGAACAACCTCACACTGTCACTACCATCACTGCTGTTTCAGGTGGGGGCTCCCGAGTGGCGCAGCGGTCTAAGGCACTGCATCTCAGTGCAAGAGGCGTCACTACAGACCTTGGTTCATTTCTAGGCTGTATCACAACTGGCCGTGATTGGGAGTCCCATAGGGCAGTGCACAATTGACACAGCGTCGTCTGGATTTGGCCGGGGTATGCCGTCATTGTAAATAAAAATGTGTTCTTAACTGACTGGCCTAGTTAAATAAAGGTTAAATAAATATCATTGCTTCAGGTGACTAAATGGTTGGAGCATAATAATAATTTGGTGGGTGCTTATGTGTATTTATACGCATGTGTGAATTGGAAATGTGTTTCATGCAAATCCTATCTCCCCCTGAGACACCATGGGAGAGTGGGTTCTCCAACTCCCCCTGAGACACCCTGGGAGAGTGGGTTCTCCAACTCCCCCTGAGACACCCTGGGAGAGTGGGTTCTCCAACTCCCCCCTGAGACACCCTGGGAGTGTGGGTTCTCCAACTCCCCCTGAGACACCCTGGGAGAGTGGGTTCTCCAACTCCCCCTGAGACACCCTGGCAGAGTGGGTTCTCCAACTCCCCCTGAGACACCCTGGGAGTGTGGGTTCTCCAAATCCCCCTGAGACATCCTGGGAGTGTGGGTTCTCCAAATCCCCCTGAGACACCCTGGGAGTGTGGGTTCTCCAACTCCCCCTGAGACACCCTGGGAGTGTGGGTTCTCCAACTCCCCCTAAGACACCCTGGGAGAGTGGGTTCTCCAACTCCCCCTGAGACACCCTGGGAGTGTGGGTTCTCCAACTCCCCCTGAGACACCCTGGGAGAGTGGGTTCTCCAACTCCCCCTGAGACACCCTGGGAGTGTGGGTTCTCCAACTCCCCCTGGGACACCCTGGGAGAGTGGGTTCTCCAACTCCCCCTGAGACACCCTGGGAGTGTGGGTTTTCCAACTCCCCCTGGGACACCCTGGGAGAGTGGGTTCTCCAACTCCCCCTGAGACACCCTGGGAGTGTGGGTTCTCCAACTCCCTCTGAGACACCCTGGGAGAGTGGGTTCTCCAACTCCCCCTGAGACACCCTGGGAGTGTGGGTTCTCCAACTCCCTCTGAGACACCCTGGGAGAGTGGGTTCTCCAACTCAAATACTGAATATGTGTGTTGTTCAGTCGCTATTCCAACAGTTTTGACTTGATTTGTTGCACATCAGATTCCACCACTGTTTGATGTTGTTTCAGCCTGTCTGGTGCCTGTTTTGACAGTTGCCGGTTTCTTCAACCCTGAAGGCTTTGGTGCATCCGATAGAAGGGTTCAATAGACTGTAAAGACTCTTCATTTGATCCAGTTGGGCAGCCCCCCCTTTCCCTTTACACCTACCATGATGCCCCTGATCTACCCAACTGTCTATTCCATACCTGGGGTCTGAGTTATGGAGAACTGTCTGCATGAATGATCTACTCTAAGCCACGGTGTACTGTCTGTCTGTCTGTCTGTCTGTCTGTCTGTCTGTCTGTCTGTCTGTCTGTCTGTCTGTCTGTCTGTCTGTCTGTCTGTCTGTCTGTCTGTCTGTCTGTCTGTCTGTCTGTCTGTCTGTCTGTCTGTCTGTCTGTCTGTCTGTCTGTCTGTCTGTCTGTCTGTCTGTCTGTCTGTCTGCATGGCTGATCTACTCTGTCTGTATCTATACGCAGCGTCTGAGCGGTGGAGTTCTGTCTGTATGAGGCTGATCTACTCTGTCTGTATCTATACGCAGTGTCTGAGCGGTGGAGTTCTGTCTGTATGAAACGGCCCCCCAGGTTGAGGAGACAGACCACCACTGCGCTGTATAGCTATGATGTGGTGGGAGAGGAGGACTTGGTGATTTGGTGTACTTTGTGTAGCTGCAAATGAACCATTCCCACAAAAATGAATGTGGGCATAATCGAGGGTAGAACAATCTCCTCCAGTACATTACTGCACTTCAAGTACCCCAGGGCTTTTAAAGCAAACAGAGAGAGAGAGAGGGATGAAGAAGAGAGAGATGAGAGAGAGAATTATACCATACAGAAGAAAACCACAGAGCAGAGGGAAAGTGGGAAAAAGAGAGAGAGAGCAAAAGGGAGCGATAGGGATAGAGAGAGAATGACAGGAAGAGCCACAGCACTTGCCACACATTGCGCTATCCACACACACAGACTACCCTCCCTCCCTTCCTCTCCTCCTCCTGTTCACCATGGTCACTAACTACACTTCTCTTTTATTCTTCCCTTCTTTCGTTGCCAGGCAGGATTGTCTTTAATTGTATCATAATGACGAATGAGGTCTGAGGCTTGGCTGGGATTTTACTGGGTGGTTTCTTCTACCTCGCGTGGTGATGCGCAGCGGTGCACTTGACAAAAAACACACTGGGCGTGTGCTTTTCTCAACAGAGCGCAGTCCACCCCCACCACCACCCCCGATGCCAAATTATTTAATCACTGTGATTGGTTAGATGTTGGAGGTTGGATGCCATGTGTGGTTGGGGAGGTTTAAATGCCTCACATGTGTGTGCTCCCTGTACAGTGCGTGGTGGATGGTGGCTCTGCAGTATACTCAGAGGAACCCTGAGGCTATCTATCTACCACAGTCATCTCATAATTAGCACAAGGGGGTTAGGAGAGCGCTGCCAAATATGTGCCATTTACAGTAAGTCTTTACTTGTTTTGGGGTCGGACAAATTGCAGTGTTGATTTGGAGCAGGGGAGCTTGTTCCCTCTCAGGATAAACACGCGTGATGTAATGCAGGCCTACATAGGGGTGCAATCAGCTCAGTATTTTGAAATAAATACATCTAACTTTCGTCCTTATCAGAGGAAGCAATAGGAAAAGCATGACTTTGCATTGCCCATTGAAGTAATGTCCCAAATCAATGCACAGCTTGTTTCCCTATAACTGTCCCATATAGTGCCTGGTGTGATCACTATTTGTTTCGTTCAGACCACCATGCAGGCGATTAACCATGATTTCTGCCTCTGAGTCTAAAGTAACTGATTGCTCACTGGTCATGCCTGGGAATAGTTAACGGTTTCGCGTGTTACTTCTAATGCTTTGGTTCTGCCGTTGTCACTGGTGATTCTCGCGCTTATTATCACAAAATGGGCCTATAAACTCTTATTCCCATAAAAAAAATACATGTTTCTTACATGATAGAGACAAACCATGGGTAAGACCTTTGGTCCAGAGTCAGTCACGTCCTCATGTGGGTTTAAGATTATAACTAAATTAGTGTGAATAAAAACTGAAATTGTCTCGCTATTTTCTGTCTGTGTATTTATTATTTAAATGTGATATTCAAAGTTGTCCATCTCTCGCTCTCTTTCTCTCTCTTTCTCGCCTGCCAGGTAACCTGTCCCACCTATTGGACAAAATTCCAAAAGTTCCAAGACACTCAATAATAAAATGAACTAGGAGGTTCCTTACTCCAGACTCACCGCAGGAGATATGCGGCCACAATAACGTGTCTCTGAAATGCGCTCATCACAAAATAAGGAAAATAACATGTAGCTGTTTTATGAGCTGACAATTACCTTCGTGATATGATGGTATTTACGGTTGTCAGCGCGCGTCCGGTGCGCCAGTGGTTGCTGGTTATCACCATGCGTTTTATTGCGTTCTCCATGGCTTTTCAACAGGACAGGAGCAGGTATGAAACAACTATAATTTGCAGTTGCCGCTAATGAAATTATATGTGCGGTGATGATGCAGGCTAAATCGCATCATTTATTTAGCTACTGATCATGACTGAAGGTTATTAATCTCATGACACCTGACTATCCATGTTTAGAGACTTTTCTTTACTGTTCTACTACTTCCAGTTACTATATTCTAAAGTCTGTGAATTGTTAGACCCACTTGGTTTGGGAGTAATCACTCAATAGTCTCCTTTTCCTAGCCTTATTATATACCACTTTGGTGTGGAGGTATGTACCCCTCAAAATGACTGCCTCTGGCATTTTGGACTGAAGATTGTAGGAAAGGTTTAACATTAGCTACACAGTAAATGGTATCAAATCTCCCCTGCAGTTTTGTTTATTTCCCTCTTTTTAATGAAACAGCAATTATTGCCATTTGGCAATAATGTGTGTCAAGGCTTCTCTCCACTGCATGTGAATCTAGAAGGTGTTTCATAAGTAGTTACAACAGCTCCAGATGACTTCCAGTCATAGAAATATAATGTGTGTTCCAGAGTTCTGCTGTATTTACTACAATGCTTTGTAATAGTGACTCCGTGTGAATATGGTGTTACCAATTGATTATAGATCCTCTTCCACAAGCCTTAGAGAGCCTCTGCACTCTCAATTATACAGTAGGTTGTCCAACATGTGGACTGGTACTGTGTGTATATACAGTTCCAGTCCACATTTTGGACACACCTACCCACTGCAAGGTTTTTCTTTATTTTTACTATGTTCTACATTGTAGAATAATAGTAAAGACATCCAAACTATGAAATAACCCACATGGAATCATGTAGTAACCAACAAATTGTAAAACAAATCAAAATATATTTTATATTTGAGATTCTTCAAAGTAGCCACCCTTTGCCTTGATGACAGCTTTGCACACGCTTGGCATTCTCTCAACCAGCTTCATGAGGTAGTCACCTGGAATGGATTTCAATTAACAGGTGTGCCATGTTAAAAGTTAATTTGAGGAATTTCTTTCCTTCTTAATGCGTTTGAGCCCATCAGTTGTGTTGTGACATGGTATCACGACTTCCGCCGAAGTCGGCCCTTCTCCTTGTTCGGGTGGTGTTCGGCGGTCGACGTCACCGGCTTTCTAGTCACCACTGATCCATTTTTCAGTTTCGTTTTGTTTTGTCTGTATTACACACACCTGGTTTCAATTCCCCTATCATGTTCCCTATTTAACCCTCTGGCATACATTTCTGTTCTGTCCGTGATTGTTTGTTTCGTTAGTGGTTGTTGTTGGTGCATGTGTGTTTGTTATATTCCCATTGAGGAATTTTTGCTTGTATTTTGAGTAAACGGCGTTGTTTTGCTCAACACCTGTGTCCTGCGCTTGACTCTGCACACATCTCTGCACACAAACCCTGACACATGGTATGGGTGGTATACAGAAGACAGCCCTATTTGGTAAAAGACCAGGTCCATATTATGGCAAGAACAGCTCAAATAAGCAAAGAGAAACGACAGTCCATCATTACTTGAAGACATGAAGGTCAGTCAATCCGGAAATTTCAAGAACTTTGAAAGTTTCAAGTGCAAAAACCATCAAGCGCGTATGATAAAACTGGCTCTCATGAGAACCGCCACAGGAAAGGAAGACCCAGAGTCACCTCTGCTGTAGAGTATAAGTTCATTAGTTACCAGCCTCAGAAATGGGCAATTAATTGCACCTCAGATTGCATCCCAAATAAATGCTTCACGGAGTTCAAGTAACAGACACATCTCAAAATCAACTGTTCAGAGGAGACTGCGTGAATCAGGCCTTCATGGTTGAATTGCTGCCATTAAACCACTACTAAAGGACACTAATAATAAGAAGAGACTTGCTTGGGCCAAGAAACACAAGCAATGGACATTAGAGCGGTGGAAATCTGTCCTTTGGTCTGATGAGTCCAAATTTGAGATTTTTGGTTCCAACTGTTGTGTCTTTGTGAGACGCAGAGTAGGTAAACGGATGATCTCTGCATGTGTGGTTCCCACCGTGAAGCATGGATGAGGTGTGATGGTGTGGGGTTGCTTTGCTGGTGACACGGTCTGTGATTTATTTAGAATTCAAGGCACACTTAACCAACATGGCTCCCACAGCATTCTGCAGCAATACTCCATCCTATCTGGTTTGCGCTAAGTGGGACTATCATTTGTTTTTCAACAGGACAATGACCCAACACACCTCCAGGCTGTGTAAGAGTAATCTGACCAAGAAGGAGAGTGATGGAGTGCTGCATCAGATGATCTGGCCACAATCTCCCGACCTCAACCCAATTGAGATAGTTTGGGATGAGTTGGACCGCAGAGTGAAGAAAAAGCAGCCAACAAGTGCTCAGCATATGTGGGAACTCCTTCAAGACTGTTGAAAAAGCATTCCAGGTGAAGCTGGTTGAGAGAATGCCAAGAGTGTGCAAAGCTGTCATCAAGGCAAAGGGTGGCTACTTTGAAGTTTTGTTTAACACTTTTTTGGTTACTACATGATTCCAAATGTGTTATTTTATAGTTTTGATGTCTTCACTATTATTCTACAATGTAGAAAATAGTAAAAATAAAGAAAAACCCTTGAATGAGTAGGTGTGTCCAAACTTTTGACTGGTACTGTATATATATATACAGTATATATATATATATATATATGTTTAGTCATACTGTTGAAGAGAGAAACAGTGTAGCAACACAAATAAGGCATTGATGACAACAACTATAGCCATGGTAGTGCAGAAACCTTGGGGTCTTTCTTAATTGTGACTGATGAACCATTAACCCACTCTTCCTCTACATCCACCCACCTTTCCATCTCCCTCCATCCACCCCTCCATCTATCTACCTATCCATCCATCCTCCCAGGACAGTGAGGGACGTGTCTGGGCGTCTCGGTGAGCCGTCGGGGTCCTTGGGGCTCTGTACCTTTGGCACGTCTACTGCCTGCTGTTTAGGCTGGAGGAATGTCATGGGTGTCTGCCAACGTAAGTCAGCGGCCACTGGGCAAGTCCTCCAGGAACAACCACAATGCAACAATACACCAGCCGAGGTTATCATATGTGTTTACCTGCTCTCTCTGACCATCTAGCTGTGTGCAACAAGCCTTGCAGGAATGGAGTCTGTGTGGGTCCAGACAAGTGCTCCTGCTCTGTGGGATACAAGGGCCAGCAATGTGACCAAGGTGGTTATCTTTGACTCTATATGATTCATGCATGTTGATTTCAGATTCTGTATGATTCAAGCATGTTGATTCCAGATACTGTGTGATTCATGCATGTTGATCTTGATATGATTCGTGATCCTGATTGTTGTCAGTTGTTGATTCCAGATGTGAATGAGTGTGGTCTCCCAGAGCGACCGTGCTCCAACAGCTGTATGAACACCCAGGGTAGTTACCGGTGTTACTGCGACCCCGGATACAACCTCATGACAGATGGATCAACCTGCACCAGTACGTACCAGTTCAAACCGGTTTCTACCCACTTTCCTGGAACATCATGTCCCAACCATTGATGGAATACCACGCCCGGGTAGAAGTCGCCCTCAGGCACTGATCTAGGATCAGCTCACCATCTTCTAAACTCTAACATTATACACTAGGGGGTACAATGCAAAACCGATCGTAGATCAGTTTCTTGGGGGCAACTTCATCCTACTGTGAATACCACAGGGCTCAGTGTCAGGACTGCATGTACGGGCGTGCTGATATGGGTCAAATGTTATTATAGACAAGGGGTCAAGTTTCAGTGGTTCTGGATCTTGATTGGCTGCTCAGCTTCCCCGTCAGCTACATACCTCCAGTCTGGATGATCCATTACCCAGAACCCCCCTGTCGCCCACGGGCCAATAGGGTCAAGTCTAATTCACTTGATCTAGAGTGTGACATTTGTTGTATGGGTAGGTAACTTTATGGTACAGTCAGGGTTGGGTAGGTTATGTTATGGTACAGTCAGGGTTGGGTAGGTGACTTTATGGTACAGTCAGGGTTGGGTAGGTTACTTTATGGTACAGTCAGGGTTGGGTAGGTTACTTTATGGTACAGTCAGGGTTGGGTAGGTTACTTTATGGTACAGTCAGGGTTGGGTAGGTTACTTTATGGTACAGTCAGGGTTGGGTAGATTACTTTATGGTACAGTCAGGGTTGGGTAGGTTACTTTATGGAACAGTCAGGGTTGGGTAGGTTACGTTATAATACAGTCAGGGTTGGGTAGGTTACTTTATGGTACAGTCAGGGTTGGGTAGATTACTTTATAATACAGTCAGGGTTGGGTAGGTTACGTTATGGTACAGTCAGGGTTGGGTAGGTTACTTTATGCTACAGTCAGGGTTGGGTAGGTTATGTTATGGACCAGTCAGGGTTGGCTAGGTTACTTTATGGTACAGTCAGGGTTGGGTAGGTAACTTTATGGAACAGTCAGGGTTGGGTAGGTTACGTTATAATACAGTCAGGGTTGGGTAGGTTACTTTATGGTACAGTCAGGGTTGGGTAGATTACTTTATAATACAGTCAGGGTTGGGTAGGTTACGTTATGGTACAGTCAGGGTTGGGTAGGTTATGTTATGGTACAGTCAGGGTTGGGTAGGTTACTTTATAATACAGTCAGGGTTGGGTAGGTTACTTTATGGTACAGTCAGGGTTGGGTAGATTACTTTATAATACAGTCAGGGTTGGGTAGGTTACGTTATGGTACAGTCAGGATTGGGTAGGTTATGTCATGGTACAGTCAGGATTGTGTAGGTTACGTTATGGTACAGTCAGGATTGGGTAGGTTATGTTATGGTACAGTCAGGGTTGGGTAGGTTACTTTATAATACAGTCAGGGTTGGGTAGGTTACTTTATGGTACAGTCAGGGTTGGGTAGATTACTTTATAATACAGTCAGGGTTGGGTAGGTTACGTTATGGTACAGTCAGGGTTGGGTAGGTTACGTTATGGTACAGTCAGGATTGGGTAGGTTATGTCATGGTACAGTCAGGATTGGGTAGGTAACTTTATGGTACAGTCAGGGTTGGGTAGGTAACTTTATGGTACAGTCAGGGTTGGGTAGGTTATGTCATGGTACAGTCAGGATTGGGTAGGTTATGTCATGGTACAGTCAGGATTGGTTAGGTAACTTTATGGTACAGTCAGGATTGGGTAGGTAACTTTATGGTACAGTCAGGATTGGGTAGGTAACTTTATGGTACAGTCAGGGTTGGGTAGGTTATGTCATGGTACAGTCAGGATTGGGTAGGTAACTTTATGGTACAGTCAGGGTTGGGTAGGTTACTTTATGGTACAGTCAGGGTTGGGTAGGTTACTTTATGGTACAGTCAGGGTTGGGTAGGTAACTTTATGGTACAGTCAGTGTTGGGTAGGTAACGTTATGGTACAGTCAGGGTTCGGTAGGTTACTTTATGGTACAGTCAGGGTTGGGTAGGTTACTTTATGGTACAGTCAGGGTTGGGTAGGTTACTTTATGGTACAGTCAGGGTTGGGTAGGTTACTTTATGGTACAGTCAGGGTTGGGTAGGTAACGTTATGGTACAGTCAGGGTTGGGTAGGTTACTTTATGGTACAGTCAGGGTTGGGTAGGTTACGTTATGGTACAGTCAGGGTTGGGTAGGTTACTTTATGGTACAGTCAGGGTTGGGTAGGTTATGTTATGGTACAGTCAGGGTTGGGTAGGTTACTTTATGGTACAGTCAGGGTTGGGTAGGTTATGTTATGGTACAGTCAGGGTTGGGTAGGTTATGTTATGGTACAGTCAGGGTTGGCTAGGTTACGTTATGGTACAGTCAGGGTTGGGTAGGTTACTTTATGGTACAGTCAGGGTTGGCTAGGTTACGTTATGGTACAGTCAGGGTTGGCTAGGTTACGTTATGGTACAGTCAGGGTTGGGTAGGTTACGTTATGGTACAGTCAGGGTTGGCTAGGTTACGTTATGGTACAGTCAGGGTTGGGTAGGTTACTTTATGGTACAGTCAGCGTTGGGTAGGTTACTTTATGGTACAGTCAGCGTTGGGTAGGTTACTTTATGGTACAGTCAGGGTTGGGTAGGTTACTTTATGGTACAGTCAGGGTTGGGTAGGTTACTTTATGGTACAGTCAGGGTTGGGTAGGTTACGTTATGGTACAGTCAGGGTTGGGTAGGTTACGTTATGGTACAGTCAGGGTTGGGTAGGTTACTTTATGGTACAGTCAGGGTTGGGTAGGTTACTTTATGGTACAGTCAGGGTTGGGTAGGTTACTTTATGGTACAGTCAGGGTTGGGTAGGTTACTTTATGGTACAGTCAGGGTTGGGTAGGTTACTTTATGGTACAGTCAGGGTTGGGTAGGTTACGTTATGGTACAGTCAGGGTTGGGTAGATTACTTTATGGTACAGTCAGGGTTGGGTAGGTTACGTTTTGGTACAGTCAGGGTTGGGTAGGTTACGTTATGGTACAGTCAGGGTTGGGTAGGTTACGTTATGGTACAGTCAGGGTTGGGTAGGTTACGTTATGGTACAGTCAGGGTTGGGTAGGTTACTTCATGGTACAGTCAGGGTTGGGTAGGTTACTTTATGGTACAGTCAGGGTTGGGTAGGATACGTTATGGTACAGTTAGGATTGGGTAGGTTACTGTATGGTACAGTCAGGATTGTGTAGGTTACTTTACGGTACAGTCAGGGTTGTGTAGGTTACTTTACAGTACAGTCAGGGTTGGGTAGGTTACGTTATGGTACAGTTAGGATTGGGTAGGTTACTGTATGGTACAGTCAGGATTGTGTAGGTTACTTTATGGTACAGTCAGGGTTGGGTAGGTTACTTTATGGTACAGTCAGGGTTGGGTAGATTACTTCAAATCAAATCAAATCAAATTTTATTTGTCACATACACATGGTTAGCAGATGTTAATGCGAGTGTAGCGAAATGCTTGTGCTTCTAGTTCCGACAATGCAGTAATATCCAACAAGTAATCTAACAATTCCACAACTACTACCTTATACACAGTGTAAAGTGTATAAGTGTAAAGGGATAAAGAATATGTACATAAAGATATATGAATGAGTGATGGTACAGAACGGCATAGGCAAGATGCAGTAGATGGTATAGAGTACAGTATATACATATGAGATGAGTAATGTAGGGTATGTAAACATAAAGTGGCATAGTTTAAAGTGGCTAGTGATACATGTATTACATAAAGATGGCAAGATGCAGTAGATGATATAGAGTACAGTATATACATATGAGATGAGTAATGTAGGGTATGTAAACATTATATTAAGTGGCATTGTTTAAAGTGGCTAGTGGTACATTTTACATAATTTCCATCAATTCCCATTATTAAAGTGGCTGGAGTTGAGTCAGTATGTTGGCAGCGGCCACTAAATGTTAGTGGTGGCTGTTTAACAGTCTGATGGCCTTGAGATAGAAGCTGTTTTTCAGTCTCTCGGTCCCTGCTTTGATGCACCTGTACTGACCTCGCCTTCTGGATGATAGCGGGGTGAACAGGCAGTGGCTTGGGTGGTTGTTGTCCTTGATGATCTTTATGGCCTTCCTGTGACATCGGGTGGTGTAGGTGTCCTGAAGGGCAGGTAGTTTGCCCCCGGTGATGCGTTGTGCAGACCTCACTACCCTCTGGAGAGCCTTACGGTTGTGGGCGGAGCAGTTGCCGTACCAGGCGGTGATACAGCCCGACAGGATGCTCTCGATTGTGCATCTGTAGAAGTTTGTGAGTGCTTTTGGTGACAAGCCGAATTTCTTCAGCCTCCTGAGGTTGAAGAGGCGCTGCTGCGCCTTCTTCACAACGCTGTCTGTGTGGGTGGACCAATTCAGTTTGTCCGTGATGTGTACACCGAGGAACTTAAAACTTTCCACCTTCTCCACTACTGTCCCGTCGATGTGGATAGGGGGGTGCTCCCTCTGCTGTTTCCTGAAGTCCACAATCATCTCCTTTGTTTTGTTGACGTTGAGTGTGAGGTTATTTTCCTGACACCACACTCCGAGGGCCCTCACCTCCTCACTGTAGGCCGTCTCGTCATTGTTGGTAATCAAGCCTACCACTGTAGTGTCGTCCGCAAACTTGATGATTGAGTTGGAGGCGTGCATGGCCACGCAGTCGTGGGTGAACAGGGAGTACAAGAGAGGGCTCAGAACGCACCCTTGTGGGGCCCCAGTGTTGAGGATCAGCGGGGTGGAGATGTTGTTACCTACCCTCACCACCTGGGGGCGGCCCGTCAGGAAGTCCAGGACCCAGTTGCACAGGGCGGGGTCGAGACCCAGGGTCTCGAGCTTGATGACGAGTTTGGAGGGTACTATGGTGTTAAATGCTGAGCTGTAGTCGATGAACAGCATTCTCACATAGGTATTCCTCTTGTCCAAATGGGTTAGGGCAGTGTGCAGTGTGGTTGCGATTGCGTCGTCTGTGGACCTATTGGGTCGGTAAGCAAATTGGAGTGGGTCTAGGGTGTCAGGTAGGGTGGAGGTGATATGGTCCTTGACTAGTCTCTCAAAGCACTTCATGATGACGGAAGTGAGTGCTACGGGGCGGTAGTCGTTTAGCTCAGTTACCTTAGCTTTCTTGGAACAGGAACAATGGTGGCCCTCTTGAAGCATGTGGGAACAGCAGACTGGGATAAGGATTGATTGAATATGTCCTTAAACACACCAGCCAGCTGGTCTGCGCATGCTCTGAGGACGCGGCTGGGAATGCCGTCTGGGCCTGCAGCCTTGCGAGGGTTAACACGTTTAAATGTTTTACTCACCTCGGCTGCAGTGAAGGAGAGCCCGCAGGTTTTGGTAGCGGGCCGTGTCAGTGGCACTGTATTGTCTTTATGAATGTACTTTATGAATGTAATCCGTTACAGTTACTGGTTACTTGTCCAAAATGGTTAATTCTTACATAACAAAATTGTTACTTCTTACATAACTTTTAGATGATCCAACCTCAGTAACGTAACGTAAAAACATCCTCTCTGAATTTAAAAGTAATACTCGATGTACTCTAGTTTTTCAAAAGTAGGCCTATCTGTAATCTGATTACAATATTGTTACTGGTAATGTTACAGTTTTCTTGTAATCCATTACTCCCCAACCCTGTGGGGGCAATATAGAGGAGCAACTGTTATCATAACTGGTGTAATCAATCTTAAGCAAGGAATATAATATGAGTATGACACAAGACCAAACCAAGCTGGTTTCATATCACTGCTTGTGAGTCTATAGTATTACAGTACAGCACATGGTTTGTGCGTGGTGGCATGTGTTCGTTCCAACCATCCGTTTTTGCCTTGACTCTCAGCCAGTTTATCCTGTGTTCTCTTCCAGAAGAGCCTGAGTGTTCCTCCGCACGCTGCCAGTTCGGTTGCTAGATCGACCGGGGGGGAGAGGTGCGCTGTCTGTGTGCCCCCGGCCTCCACCTGGCCGCCGACAACAGGACCTGTAAAGGTGGGCTTCCTCATTGGCCCTGTTGCCATGGCAACCACCAAACTCCTCCCTCCCCTCTAGTTCTTTTCGTTCCAATGCCATGGGAAGAAGTAAGGGGGGACTGGGATTGGGAAACAGCCCAGAGTTTGGTCCATTCCTTTGGCATTACTATGGGGTATACTGTATGCTAGCCATGATTGTAGCGTGACAGTGTGTAGCTACTAGTTCGGTCTCTGGCTGCCATTAGAGAGCAGGTGGAGAGACAGGTTCCCATATGTACACTACTAGAGGACATGTTAACGACCTCCACCCAGCTATTACTAACAGCGCCTACCCACTGAGTCTGTCCACAGAACGATAAACCCCGCAATTACCTCAAGTGTTAAGAAAACAGACCCCGGGTCCCAGTAGCTGTACTCTACTCTTTGCCCTCTCCTCAGCCTAGCTAGCGCTCATTACTTTGAAGTCCCTTAGCTCGATAACTGTGGTGCGGTCGTAAAGTCCTCGCAGCAGACACCTCCTGTCCTGCTAACGAGGCCCAGCCTCCATGGTTGATCCTGAGAGCCATTGCCTCATTCTCACGCCACAGGAGAGTAGCTGTAGGAACTAACCAATCAGACCTGAGACCTCAGAGAATTCATAACAGTCATATACTGTAGGTAGTTACTGTGGAACATATTTTTTTATTATTTTGTATTCTTCCCTTCTAATCGGGGACTGATTTAGACCTGGGACACCAGGTGAATGCAATTAATTATCAGGTAGAACAGAAAATCAGCAGTACTCCGGACGTCTTAGGGTAAGAGTTGAACACCCCTTCTCTAGGTACTGCAGAGGCCTAGTCAGCAGGTTTTCACTCTAACCCTGTTCCTGGAGAGATACCCTCCTGTAGGTATTCACTCTAACCCTGTTCCTGGAGAGAAACCCTGCTGTAGGGTTTAACTCCAACCCTGTTCCTGGAGAGCTACCGTCCTGTAGGTTTTCACTCCAACCCTGTTCCTGGAGAGCTACCGTCGTGTAGGTTTTCACTCCAACCCTGTTACTGGCGATATCCTCCTGTAGGTTTTAACTCCAACCCTGTTCCTGGAGAGCTACCGTCCTGTAGGTTTTCACTCCAACCCTGATTCAAATAATGAACTGGTTGATAGGCTGATTCAGGTTAGTTACAACAGGAGGGTTTCTCTCCAGGACATAGGCAGCTTAAACAGAAGCATTAGAACAAAGACACAACCATAGCATCATCATGACAGGTTCAATTTCCCTGTTTATTATGTACTTGGACCAACTCCTCAGTGTCTGAAGTGACATCATATTGTGGGATATAAAGTATCACTCATTTGTCTTCATTTCAACTATATCTACATTTGAATAACATTATAATTGTACTAGTTACAGAGAGAGAGAGAGAAGCACCTGAAAAGTATCACATGAGTTGTTATTGTGTGTGAGTGTGTTGTGATTCCTTGTTGTTGAACAACAGCAGTGTACATTTCAAAGCACCTGTACAAAAAAACTCCCAAGATGGCCAAAGCACTCATGTCCTCTTTCTGATGTAGAGGTAATTATTGTTTTGAGCTGAGAAAACAACCATAGGTTCTTTGCAGCACTTTGTCATCTCCCTTGTATATGTTAAATCTAGTGTGTGTGTGTGTGTGTGTGTGTGTGTGTGTGTGTGTGTGTGTTTATGCATGCTCAGGTGTTGAGTTTTTGTGGCCTTGTTGTGCTGTTTTGCAGATGTGGACGAGTGTCGCAGGGCCTCAGATGTTTGCCCTCCCCGGCGCACTTGCAAGAACACCTTTGGCAGCTTTGTGTGTGCGTGCAGGGAGGGCTTCGTGTTGGGGACGCTCCAGGACTCAGTGCAGTGTCGAGGTACGGACATCCCCCATACTGTACAGCAGGCTGTAAAGGCTCTTAGAAACCAGTATTAATATCAACAGGGAATGTAAGGCTCTTAGATACCAGTATTAATATCAACAGGGAATGTAAGGCTGTTAGATACCAGTATTAATATCAACAGGGAATGTAAGGCTCTTAGATACCAGTATTAATATCAACAGGGAATGTAAGGCTGTTAGATACCAGTATTAATATCAACAGGGATTGTAAGGCTCTTAGATACCAGTATTAACATGGAGCGTACAGCTGTTAGATACCAGTATTAGTTTTAACAGGGAATGTAAGGCTCTTAGATACCAGTATTAATATTAACATGGAATGTAAGGCTGTTAGATACCAGTATTAATATTAACAGGGAATGTAAGGCTGTTAGATACCAGTATTAATATTAACAGGGAATGTAAGGCTGTTAGATACCAGTATTAATATTAACAGGGAATGTAAGGCTGTTAGATACCAGTATTAATATTAACAGGGAATTTAAGGCTCTTAGATACCAGTATTAATATTAACAGGGAATTTAAGGCTCTTAGATACCAGTATTAATATTAACAGGGAATGTAAGGCTGTTAGATACCAGTATTAATATTAACAGGGAATGTAAGGCTGTTAGATACCAGTATTAATATTAACAGGGAATGTTAGAGAAACTGTCTGTCTGTCTGTCTGTCTGTCTGTCTGTCTGTCTGTCTGTCTGTCTGTCTGTCTGTCTGTCTGTCTGTCTGTCTGTCTGTCTGTCTGTATGACTTTACCCGATGTATGACATTAATATAATTTCTCTCAGCAGATGGCCATGTGTCTCGTAAAATATGCTGTGGTTGTGTGTGTGTGTGTGTGTGTGTGTGTGTGCATTCATGCGTGTGTGTGTGTGTAAGCCACAGACCCACTTTTCTCAGTGTCAGTGCTGTTTAAATGAATGACTACCTCACAGCACGCCCTCAGATGTTCTTCTCATTTAGCCTACGTTTCATTGTCAAACAGACCGATCCTCTGTAGATGAGCTTTGGCTGCAGCAACCCAGTGAGAGCCTGAATGTATTTCTCTAGCTTGCCTCCCCCGCTCGCTCAGCTGTGGTAGCTGTTATTGTTTATGCTTCCTTGGCGAACATTGCAACACCTATTTCCTGGAGCTTTGAAACAGACTAGTTGTTACTCAACAACCCCTTGACTTCACACTCAGTGAGTCGCGGGCAGGGGCCAAGTCAAGTCATGACTTCCTGCTGGCTCTCTCTGTGTGCTGGCTGGCCGATAATGTCTTCACCTCAGAGCCAGTGAAAAGGTGGAAAAGCTATCCAGTAATACTCAAAACAAGCATGGGTCTTACTGTAAAACTGCATGGGTTTGGTCTCTGCTTTTCAGCTTGGTTTGGGTTGCCAAATTCAGAGCTCACAGGCAAAGGAGAAGTAACTGAAACAAAGTCAGACTGCTAATACAACAGACCACCTGTTTGTGTTGAACGTGATGAGTAGCATTGGGATCAGGGCCAAGAGAGAAGGGGGAGAGGAGAGAGGAGAGAGGAGAGAGGAGAGAGAGTAAGATAGTAGAGAGAGAGTAGAGAGAGTAGAGAGAGAGTAGAGAGAGAGGGGAGAGAAAGAGAGAGAAGCGAGAGAGAGAAGAGAGAGAGGGGAGTGAGAGAGAGTAGACAGTGAGAGAAGAGAGGAGAAGAGAGAGAGAGAGAGAGAGGGGAGAGTAAACACAAAGCTGACTTTGACATAGATGCTGTCTAGTACTGTAGATTAGGACATCTGGAAAACATTCTACAAACATCCACACGTGTCTCAGTGTTAGATTCAATGGAGAATTGACTGATTTGAATTCAGATCTGTTGATACTTTCGATATGGCTGTTTCAGTTGGGATGAGACTGACAAAACAATACTTGTGTATTGATGTTGATTCTCTTAAGAATCCACACAAGCTTTATTGCTTGGTGCTGATAATCATCTTCTTCTCATCATGTCACCGTATCCTCCTCTCTCTCCCCAGATAAGGACGAGTGTCTGGACAGTACTCACCTGTGTAGCCGTCATTCCCAGTGTTTCAACACCTCTGGTTCCTACACCTGTCAGTGTCTGGAGGACTACTCTGGCGACGGCCACACGTGCTGGCCGAGGAGAGCCTCCCAGTCCAAGACCTCCATGTACCTCCAGTACAAACTCTCCAAAAGGACCAGGCCCATACAACAACCCCAACATCCGCAGCTCTGACGGTGCCTCTGGTTCTGACTGATAACACCGTTGTGAAGTAGTTACTGGCGGACATTTTGGGTCGAGCCGTGTTGAAGGAGCACATGAGAACTACGGGAGGAAAATAGATTTGTGTTGAAGCAGCTTCGTAGGACAATTCACGAGGGAGATGTGGGGTAAATTGAGGTGGAGTTCCACTATCACAACATAGTTAAAGCCGAGTAATGCTAAGAATTCCTCACACAACTGGAAAGTATGGTAACGTTCCGTTTCAGCCTATCATTTACCAGGCCTCTCTTCAGTTAGTCAACAAAGATCCTAGATTGCTACACGGTGCCATTAGTGGTCTGCTGTTTGTTGTCAGTCAAAGAAGCCACTCATTTGACAAACACATTCGTCAAGGAACCACACTCTGTAGTCTGCCTGCCATGCGTCAGACTCAAAACGCTCTGTGATGACATGGAATTTTCCTTTGTTTAAGTTTCCCAGCTTATTGTCTCGGAAAAGGTCACGGTTAAGGACAAGTTTCACACGCACTGCCATACTGCTACTTTGGCATTTGTAACCAATTTCACAATACACATGTTGTCAGCATTAGGGATCTTGATAGGGACTTCATGTAGTGAGTGATTAGCTAATTTTCTGACAGGCCAGTGGGTGTGCACGAGGGGACTATTAGTCTATAGGGACTAGTCTTTGAGAGGAGTGTATACATCATTATTTGTTAATAAAAGGCTGACCTCTGGTGGAAAGATAAGGGAGGATATTTGAGAGAGAGTAGCGTCAACCTGACTTCTCCATAGATGGGGTCATAGATAGCAGTATCACCCTGACTTCTCCATAGATGGGATCATAGATAGCAGTATCACCCTGACTTCTCCATAGATGGGGTCATAGATAGCAGTATCACCCTGACTTCTCCATAGATGGGATCATAGATAGCAGCGTCAACCTGACTTCTCCATAGATGGGGTCATAGATAGCAGTATCACCCTGACTTCTCCATAGATGGGATCATAGATAGCAGTGTCACCCTGACTTCTCCATAGATGGGGTCATAGATAGCAGTATCACCCTGACTTCTCCATAGATGGGGTCATAGATAGCAGTATCACCCTGACTTCTCCATAGATGGGGTCATAGATAGCAGTATCACCCTGACTTCTCCATAGATGGGGTCATAGATATCAGTATCACCCTGACTTCTCCATAGATGGGGTCATAGATAGTCAGTATCACCCTGACTTCTCCATAGATGGGGTCATAGATAGTCAGTATCACCCTGACTTCTCCATAGATGGGGTCATAGATATCACTATCACCCTGACTTATCCATAGATGGGATCATAGATAGCAGCGTCAACCTGACTTCTCCATAGATGGGGTCATAGATAGCAGTATCACCCTGACTTATCCATAGATGGGGTCATAGATAGCAGTATCACCCTGACTTCTCCATAGATGGGGTCATAGATAGCAGTATCACCCTGACTTCTCCATAGATGGGGTCATAGATAGCAGTATCACCCTGACTTCTCCATAGATGGGGTCATAGATAGCAGTATCACCCTGACTTCTCCATAGATGGGGTCATAGATATCAGTATCACCCTGACTTCTCCATAGATGGGGTCATAGATAGCAGTATCACCCTGACTTCTCCATAGATGGGGTCATAGATAGCAGTATCACCATGACTTCTCCATGGATGGGGTCATAGATAGCAGTATCACCCTGACTTCTCCATAGATGGGATCATAGATAGCAGTATCACCCTGACTTATCCATAGATGGGATCATAGATAGCAGCGTCAACCTGACTTCTCCATAGATGGGGTCATAGATAGCAGTATCACCCTGACTTCTCCATAGATGGGGTCATAGATAGCAGTATCACCCTGACTTCTCCATAGATGGGGTCATAGATAGCAGTATCACCCTGACTTCTCCATAGATGGGGTCATAGATAGCAGTATCACCCTGACTTCTCCATAGATGGGGTCATAGATATCAGTATCACCCTGACTTCTCCATAGATGGGGTCATAGATATCAGTATCACCCTGACTTCTCCATAGATGGGATCATAGATAGCAGTATCAACCTGACTTCTCCATAGATGGGGTCATAGATAGCAGTATCACCCTGACTTCTCCATAGATGGGGTCATAGATAGCAGTATCACCATGACTTCTCCATGGATGGGGTCATAGATAGCAGTATCACCCTGACTTCTCCATTGATGGGATCATAGATAGCAGTATCACCCTGACTTATCCATAGATGGGATCATAGATAGCAGCGTCACCCTGACTTCTCCATAGATGGGGTCATAGATAGCAGTATCACCCTGACTTCTCCATAGATGGGGTCATAGATAGCAGTATCACCCTGACTTCTCCATAGATGGGGTCATAGATATCAGTATCACCCTGACTTCTCCATAGATGGGGTCATAGATAGCAGTATCACCCTGACTTCTCCATAGATGGGATCATAGATAGCAGTATCACCCTGACTTATCCATAGATGGGATCATAGATAGCAGCGTCAACCTGACTTCTCCATAGATGGGGTCATAGATAGCAGTATCACCCTGACTTCTCCATAGATGGGGTCATAGATAGCAGTATCACCCTGACTTCTCCATAGATGGGGTCATAGATAGCAGTATCACCCTGACTTCTCCATAGATGGGGTCATAGATAGCAGTATCACCCTGACTTCTCCATAGATGGGGTCATAGATATCAGTATCACCCTGACTTCTCCATAGATGGGGTCATAGATAGCAGTATCACCCTGACTTCTCCATAGATGGGGTCATAGATAGCAGTATCACCCTGACTTCTCCATAGATGGGGTCATAGATAGCAGTATCACCCTGACTTCTCCATAGATGGGGTCATAGATAGCAGTATCACCCTGACTTCTCCATGGATGGGGTCATAGATAGCAGTATCAACCTGACTTCTCCATAGATGGGGTCATAGATAGCAGTATCACCATGACTTCTCCATGGATGGGGTCATAGATAGCAGCATTTCCCTGACTTATCCATAGATGGGATCATAGATAGCAGCATCTCCCTGACTTATCCATAGATGGGATCATAGATAGCAGCATCTCCCTGACTTATCCATAGATGGGATCATAGATAGCAGCGTCAACCTGACTTCTCCATAGATGGGGTCATAGATAGCAGTATCACCCTGACTTCTCCATAGATGGGGTCATAGATAGCAGTATCACCCTGACTTCTCCATAGATGGGGTCATAGATAGCAGTATCACCCTGACTTCTCCATAGATGGGGTCATAGATAGCAGTATCACCCTGACTTCTCCATAGATGGGGTCATAGATAGCAGTATCACCCTGACTTCTCCATAGATGGGGTCATAGATAGCAGTATCACCCTGACTTCTCCATAGATGGGGTCATAGATAGCAGCGTCACCCTGACTTCTCCATAGATGGGATCATAGATAGCAGCGTCACCCTGACTTCTCCATAGATGGGGTCATAGATAGCAGTATCACCCTGACTTCTCCATAGATGGGGTCATAGATAGCAGTATCACCCTGACTTCTCCATAGATGGGGTCATAGATAGCAGTATCACCCTGACTTCTCCATAGATGGGGTCATAGATAGCAGTATCACCCTGACTTCTCCATAGATGGGGTCATAGATAGCAGTATCACCCTGACTTCTCCATAGATGGGGTCATAGATAGCAGTATCACCCTGACTTCTCCATAGATGGGATCATAGATAGCAGTATCACCCTGACTTCTCCATAGATGGGGTCATAGATAGCAGTATCACCCTGACTTCTCCA